>NW_028152120.1:78024-140524 GCF_964638095.1 Poromitra crassiceps
GTATCGGTTTCCAGACGTTTGGTGAGCGGCGCCAACAGCGCCGCCTAACCACCAAACGTCTGGGAATTTCATTGTCAAAATCTGTCTCTTCGAGCCGGGCGAGAACGGCCGGCAGCAGACACGCCTACTTTTATTATTCGAATTTTATTTGGTAGCGGCAATGCAATGTTTCCAATATAGAGCAAGACACTGATGTGCTGCAAAGAGAGTTTATACCGGTTGTTTATTTTACAATAATTCTTCCTACCCGCAAGTGGTCCGCTTGCTACTGTGAAGTCATCAGCAGGCTCTGTAACGTAGCCTCGGGAGTCGGGTTTATCGCTGGGGGAAAGATCTCTAGCCGCCGGGGCCGGCTGAAACACGTCCTATTAACCGGTTATGTTTGTTTCTAAGTGATTAATATGTTTCTCCGCAAATGCGGCGATGTTTTGCGAGACACTGGTTCTGCATGAGCGTCACTGCCCCCAGAAAGCAGGCCCACCCACAACACTCATGATTGGTTCTCCGATGCAAGGCTTCCAACAGCACCACCTAACGTTATGAAAATATTTAAATAATAATATTCTCAGTCTTAAGGTAGTGAAACGGATTAAGACTGAGAGCTGAGTCTATATATGGCCAGGCCTTCAAAAATATTGTTTCCAAACTGTCCATTCCTACTGCATAAAGTGATCCGGTGACGTGACGGGTCTGTTTGTATGTCTGTATTCTGCAGCTGAAAAGGAAGACTCCCGCACACTGACTACCACTTAAAGGCTTTTATTAAATAAATGGAACGTTTCGGTCAAGCGACCTTCATCTGGCATATGGTATGACAAAGGCTAGAACCTGTTTAAATAGGAACCAGGACAAGAACAATCATCCAATGGGAGCAAGGCAATTATGTTGTAGACCCATGGAGCAAATCAGTGCAAATCACACTGCAGGTGTCACACAATTACACTTACAGTAAATTGACAAGAGGAATATAGTTTTACACAATTCCCAGTGAAAAAAGCTAAAAACGAACATATACAAAAGTATACAGCATAGGTACAAGAGTACTGTAACAGCTATAAATGGTGCTGAAATACAGAAAATATATAAGTAATCATAACCTATGTCATGTCAGAAGGGCTTTAGGTGCTTGCATAATTATAAGGGGATGTGGTGAGACACGCCAATGCACCAAAGAAGCACTCAAGACAAGAGGGATGGTCTACAACAGACCCTGGAAAAAATAGAAAAAGTAGGCTATATGAAAACAATAATAATTATACAACTCAGAGCATGACATTCAAAAGGAGTTCATCATTTAGGCGATAAGGTTTGTAAATTAAAAATCCAAAAGGCTTCTCTTCTTTTCAGTAGAAGGTCATGATCCCCACCCCTACGTGGCGGGGCAACCCTTTCAATGCCACAGAAGCGTAGGGCAGAAATATCATGCTTCATATCATTAAAATGGACAGCTACGGGGTAGTCCCTGTCATTACGCCGAATAGTAGTCTTATGTTCACTTATACGGAAATTAAGACAATGCATAAGTGAACATAAGAGTACTATACGTTTCTGCCCTTGTTTGTCTCCATAATGTGGTTAAGGTGTGAGCAGAGTGCGTGTATTCTCTACACCAGGGGTCTTCAAAGTGTCTCACTCATGACCCGTGCTGCACTTGGTTATATTTAGGCAAATAAAACAACTTTGTTATGTTCAGGCAAGTAAAACAACTTGGTTATCTTCAGGCAATTAAACCAACTTTTGGTAACGCTTTAGAATACAGCCCGCAAATAAGCATCTAACTAGAGGGTAACAAGATCTGTACTTATAGGCTAATTACGGGGTACCACACTGTAGTTATAGTGTAACTACGGGGTACAAGGAGCGAATTTAGCCTGTAACTAGAGGGTAACAAGATCTGTACTTATAGGCTAATTACGGGGTACCACACTGTAGTTATAGTGTAACTACGGGGTACAAGGAGCGAATTTAGCCTGTAACTAGAGGGTAACAAGATCTGTACTTATAGGCTAATTACGGGGTACCACACTGTAGTTATAGTGTAACTACGGGGGACAAGGAGTGAATTTAGCCTGTAACTAGAGGGAGAAGCACTGCCTTACACACGTTTTTGGTCTTCTGAGAAGGATCTACGAAGGATGTAGCAACTGCTCTGTTTACTTTCTTAGATTTATTAGCTACCTCAATTTATTTCTCATATCCTCTTGGATGAACTGTTCTTACATTTAATTGGCATTAAGTTTTAAACATTAATAATTCATAATAATTTCAGTGTTTGAAAACACACCTACACATGTAAAGCAAACAATGTTTGAAAAGATTGTCCATAGCTTCAGGCCTCATATCAACAGGTCGGTAAATCACTTTCGGAGGGAAATTCCACTGACCTAACATGCTTTAAAGGCAAATCTTCTTAAAGACTTAATGTTGATAGACACCTGTTTCTGTTACCACGTTTCAACATCCACCTCAGTGCAGTTCAGTTCTAATTTCTGCTTGAGGTCAAGTTCAGCTCTTTGGAAAGGTAAGGGTTCTGCTTAGAGAAGACGGTGATCATAATTAAACTGGCATCTTCTCCTTTCCTTTGCACCATGTCGATCAATTCTCGTGCTTTGTCTGGTCTGGATTTTGTTCTGGCCCACTCCATTTCTGGATGATTTAATACCTTCCGCCGCAGAAGTTCATCCAGCATGTTGTCTAGAACAGGTTCAGACACTCGCTTGATAAACTCTGGTCGAGCTGAACGTAGCCTCTCCCGTGCTGAGAGACTCTGAGCCCTTGGACTGCCGGGAGAAGGATCTGGAAGGCAAGTTGAAAAAAAAGACTTCTATTCAACAATCAGCATTCACATTGCAACAGAGGCCTCTTTAGAGATGAGAAGAATTTGAGCAGGACCAAATTAAAATAATACTCTAGTATGGCTCCATCCCGCCCCCCTCCCCCCATGTAAAATTGCAGGACTTTTCTATTACTTTGCACAACTAAACTGGAGTGCTTCCATGACCTGAAATGTCCTTCCTGGTTTGTCAATGCTTATTTTCTATGGGATGAACAGACTGCTTTCAACTTGAATGAATTCCTACATTCCTACAACTCGTACGCCTACAGTATATGCTGTCCAAAATCGATGCCCAAAACATCTGTTGCTCATCTGTTGTTTATTTTTCAAGATTCAAGATTCAAGATTTTTATTGTCACTCCGTGGTACAAGTATCACGTGTGAAATTCTTGTGCTGTAGACTCCGTTTACAACATAGTACAAATATAACAGGGCATATGAGTGCAAAAACAACAAGAGACACAACAAGCAATAAGGCAGTAGAGTGATAAGACAAGTCAGAGACAGTGGCATATCCACTGCACATAAGTGCACATGTCATCATGTGCATACTTTAGACGTGCTTAAACATTTTAAATTTGACATATATGACGTACAGGTGCAAATAGCATATACCTAATTAAACATACAATTAAACATTAGACATACATATTTTTGATCTCTTGAGACGAACAGGAGCCTTCTAATTTTTGTATCAGACTGTGGTCATTTGTGTATTATTTATTGCTCCTAAGGGTCGCTGATGAAAGGATGAAAAAGAGATGCAGTAGTATAGACAAGTTTCCTGGGCACTTCCGGTTTGCTTCCGGACTCGGCCGCGATATGTCTGTCTCTTCCGGTCTTTGTGAATACAGAGAAGCGTAACGTACTAGCGTAGTAGCCATAGCGACCGCCGAAAAAATGCAAACTTGGGATCATTCTCCCAGTCTCCTGTCTAACGAAAGAGTGTCTATCCCACACCCGTTGACAGTGGACACATGGGAAGATAATATGTGTAAATGGCCGAACGTAACTACAGGCAGGATTATAGCGTATTTTGAGGAGTCAATGGCGGTGGACGGCAACGCGATGAACAATCTCAAAAGCTCCGAAGCGTACCAATATCTCCACAGCCCTCGTCACAGATGAAGAGAGAGAGGGAGAAGGGTGGAGAGAGAAGCAAACTATTTTTTGCAGATCTCAAAAGCAGGTAAACACTGTTGACTTAGTGAGAATGTCAGAATGATGTCAGAAGGAGGAGAGAGCAATGAGCGCTTCGTCAGTGCGCCCTGCAGCCTGGAGGCTTGGGGCGGCTGGGTGTCGTGATGTGCTCTTCAAAGTGGATTTGGAAATAAACACATGGTTAATGTTGATTTTATCTACCTGATGCCTGATCAAACGCATTCCGCAGCGAAGCACACACAGCTGAACACCTGCTGCAGCCACAGTGTCACAGTGAAGTGAGCGCACTGACTGCCCCGCCCCTCTGCTGCTCCTGTCTGAGCACACAGCTCAGATGTGCTCGTGACCATTTCAGAATGATTAACACACCCAGCGAAACAATCAGCTCATACATGTTCTATAGTTTTGTTAACTCTGTGTGTGCTGTCATTACTTTTTCTTCACTGGCTCATTTGGTCTAATCTCTCTCCCTCCCTCTCATGTTCATCATGCACTCAATGATGAAACAGTAGTTTTTACCGTGTTACAAAAATGCAGACATGAAGCGGTCTAATTGACGATTGAAAAGTATCAATTAACGTTAGTCTTTACTGTCCAACAACATGGCAGTTCGGAGAAATTGTTTCACAACAACGGATTGTTTGTAGACTGCATTGACAACTGACAGCTGCGTGCGGAGTGCAAACTCGTCTTTATAATGTTGTGGAGCCCTGTAAGACACAGAGAGCACAGCCCTCGTCGCGTGTGTGAAGAGAGAGGAAGAACGGGTGAGACAGAAGCAAACTATTTTTTGCAGATCTCAAAAGCAGGTAAACCACTATGGGATTAGTGAGACTAAAGGAGAAGATACTGTAGTGATGCGCACTTTGTCAGTGCGCCATGCAGCCTGGGCTGTCGTCAGCTCAAACAGTACTTCACGGGCGGCTGCGTGTCAATTGATGTGCCCTTAATATGAAATGCGTGCAGCTCTAAGCAGCCCATCTGACCACTCGTTCAGGCGTTTCTGTGTATTGTGACAGCCACGCAATGCACAATGTGTTCCAGAATAACCCATTGTTAATGACGTCTGCTAACGTTAGTGTAGCTGATGTTAGCGATCATTGTAAAAAAAGTTTGGATATTTCGGCTGCTGCCTTCTGATGTGCTCGCTGCTGTGGATGGAATGTGGACTTAACCAGAAGCCGGGGACATATAAGGCTGCTATGGCGCCGCCCTAGGCCAGCGCGGGGAAACTTGTCTATACTTCTCTGAGACAAATGAAGTTGCAATGAGATAACGGAACTGACGCGTAAAGTGTAAAGTTTCATATTAAAATGTGCATGATGACTCACCCACTCCACGGCGTGCTGGTCAAACACAGGAGCGCGTTCAGTGAGAGGCTGATCCCACCCAGATGCACCACAGAGAGGCACAGGAAATCATTCCTGCCTGTGGCTCTTTAACGCCTCACTAAGAAGAGCACCCCGGAGACACTCAGTCTCGTCAGCCGATTGGATAGCTGTGCCTTTAATAGTTACGTCACACGTAATGTGCAATTTGATTTAATTTAATTCCAGTGTGCAATAACTGCAATTTGACACGTACTGTACATAGATTGTAACTGTAACTACTTATTGAATGCTATTCTACAATTCTTACTTTTACTATCCCATTGACCCTATTTTATTGCATTTTATTGTATTGACTGTTTTTACATTTAGGGAGATACTGTGTGATACTGTGTTATGCTATGTTGTGTTATGTGGATATTTCATGCCTGAGTGCGAGCAACTGTAACTTGTCCCAATTTCCCCCGGGGATCATTAAAGTCTTTCTGATTCTGATTCTGAAAAAAGGTCCAAATACCTTATGAAAGTGCCTTTGATTAGAGAAAGTAGCAATGAGCCGCTTGGGTGACGGTACCACAGAAGAAGAATATACCATGAAGAAGAAAGGCCCTGTAAAACTAGCCCAGGCTACTGCAAAACTACGCTAGCAGCATAAACGTTCAGAGAGGACTGCAGCTTTGGGGATTTCAGCTCACAGCTTTTTCACCAGCAATAAGGTAATTTCCCAGACTCTGGTAAGGAAACAGCTATAGTGAATGATTCAAACAAGATGTCTCCAGAAAGAGAAGAAGTTTGACTTGTGCTTTCAACCATTAAACCGGGTGGAAACAGCACAAGATAATTTGTAGCAGCAGTTGAATTTTGATAGAATATTGGCAAAAAAGTGGTTGGGTTTGGCGTCGGTGACACTAATCATTTTAGCAATATTTGAGAAAGTAAAGAGAAGAATGTGAGATGAGTCTGAGACTTCCATGAGACAAATCTGAGAAGTATGATCCTAATAGGAGAGTATAGATCTTGTGGCGGTTCCACAAAGAACATTACAGAGACATTCACCTTAACTCATTGAGTGCCAGCCACTTTTGGAGAACGGACGCTCCCAGTGCCAGAGTTTCAGAGCGTTTTCAGTGATTTCTCGAGGCCCACAGAATATTGTGTGATATTACAATGTAAACACCGAACACGCACAAAGAACGAGGAGACTCTCTTCTATCATCTGCAAAAAAAAGTTTATTGATCCCATTTTCCGTTCTTTAGTTATGAGCCGGAGAAGATAGCTTGATTTAACGAAAAACAGCAATTTTTTTCTAGGAGCTGAGATAATGAGCCTTTTGTGAAATTAAACATTTCAAGCACATCATTGACTCTGAAGCTAATATTTTCTGATATAATGACACCTCAAAAATAATTTCCTTCAATAAAGGAGTGAAAACAAAGGAATTTTGTTTGGCCAAATAATATGTTTTAGCTGCAACCAGCAGCGCTGGCCCCTGCGTGCGCAGACCCTACACCTTCTTGCTGGTCTTGATTTACTGCTGGTGGGCATCAGATAGCCTATTCTAGCTTGTTTGCTCTCTATGCATCGAGCCTGCTGCCTGGGTCTGTGTGTACTGTCAATGGTTGTATGCTGTGGTGCCCTGCATGCCCCACCCCCCTCCTCCTCCTCCTCCGTGGTGGGAGGAGTGTCTCTGCTGCGGTTTGCTCTGAGTTTGATCTGCACTGAAAAGTCCGCTGCATGCATCCCCCCGCTTTTTTACAGCGTGTCCTCGGCTCCCAGCTGAGAATAATGTAACTTTTCAGAAAGACGCTGGTGTCGCCGTGTCGGCAACTAAATCATATGGATGGGCTATCGCAGCGGACACAGATGGGGCTCAATTGTGGCAGCAGATGACTGCTGTTCACAGGCACAGCTAACGTTATGCTTCAAGCATATCGATGCGATTTCCGTTTCCTCATGACTTCTTCTCTCTTTTCTCCTGGCCTTTGTCTAATCGGGAGAGCACTGTCGCCACCTAAGGGTTCTGTAAAATAGGTTAGACACATTCAATAGCTCCCATATTGTAAGAGGCGATGTAAGAGGCTTAGATCGACATCCCCCCGTCAAAAAACGCAATTGACGAACATGTTCGTCCTTGGCACTCTACGTTACTAAACGAAATGACGAACATGTTCGTCCATGGCACTCAATGAGTTAATGTCCATGGGCCCTTTAAGGAGTGAGGTTAGGGCCTCACGTGAGTTGAGGAGTAAGTTAGCCCTTGTTCACAGTCTCCTCGTTCCTGCGCACCCCACAATTGGTGACCCCGACATTATCTAAATCATGCACGGCACCACTGCACGATTAATCAAAATAGTACCCGCAAAAGAGGCGTGGTTTTTAACAACTAGCCAATCACATTGCAATATGGACTGCTCCAGCTCAGAGCCGTAGCTTTTACAGTGCCAGACACGCCTATTTCCTCATTCATTCAAAGCCAAATCGTGAAGCTTTACTACTATGTCAGAATCAAAATCCGCATTGGATATTATTAGTCTGTTCCCGAATGATTGTCTAAAGTTACCACTTTTATTCACATCAGTCATTTATTTGAAGAGCGGTTTCTGCCTCCACATATCGTATACGGTGGCGCTGCGCACGCGGCGACCCGACTGAGGGCAGCAGATGGTCTTTTGGAATCTGTACATATTGCAACAAATGTTTATGTACTGTATAATATTGAAGTGTGCCTTTATTACTTTCAAACTAGTAATAATGTATCTCAATTCTGAAGTGTGCCTTTATTACTACTATCAAATTAGTAATGGTGTTGTAATTTCCACTACTGTCTGATGTGAACCAAAGTGCCCTTCTGGGACATGTATTAAACTGATTGATTGATTGATTGATTGATATCCTACAGCACCTCAATTCACCCTCTCAATAAACTCAATAAAACCGGCATGTCTTTTTTGCGAGTGGAAGCAATGTGTAATCTATCTCAGTCCAAAATCCGTATGTATAGACCATTTAGGCTCAATGAATAATAATGATCTCATGTGTTTAGTCGCACTGATTGAATAATTCCTATAGGCTATCAATAAAAAAAAGAATGATAATAAAATTAAAAAAGGCTTCTGAAGTGAATCGACACGGTACGTGCGGGCATAGATTTCATTAAAAAACAATAGCCTATTTTGTGGTCACATATATAGGCTATTGTCAGCAGAATTGCATATCTCCATATTTCATATAATGATGCTGGAAATAGGTTCAATCACATCATACAGGCCAAAAGCAACACAGTTGCAGCTGCAAAATGCAGGAGTAGCCTATATATGAATCATCTGTGTGCAGGCGATCCCATATTAAATTGCTTAGATGTAGTAGGCTATTCTAGCATCTATGACCATTTCCAACTCAACGTCAGCCTCAGCTCCGTTGCGCACACGGCACAGTGCGCTTTGGAGACGTTTATGTAACCTTTTTATGCCGGTTTAGTGATATTTCTCCACTCACCATTCAGCTGCAATCGATCGGCGGGGTCAAACAACGTATCTAGGCTACTTGAGAGTACAAAAATGAATATATAAAAACATATTCCAAAGTGGTAAGTAGGGCTTAATTTAAATGTAGCCTGCAACAAGTGCAAGGCTAATCAGTCCTCGACTAATTCAACAGGAGCCATTTTTTTCCCTTTTTTCTTTTGAATGCAATGTATTTTTCATATGGGCACCATATGAATAGTGACTCGATGTTTCCAGAGAGCTGATTGGTAAGCAGGTGGGTCTTTCATGGGTTTAGATCTTATCCTCTGAACTTAACCTGCTACAAAGCAGCCGTAGAGCATAAGTTGCTATGGTGATCTATCTCGATAAGAAGTTAACTAGCGTCGTGGTATGGCAAAACTAGGGTTAAACCTGAAGGGCGTGTCCACAATACTCAAGCCGCAAGAGGAGGAGGGGAGGGGGCGAGGGGGTGGTGGGGGCCAGAGAGTAACTACAATTTGCAAGTAATGGATGCGACAAGCTCAATCGGTGTTGTCCAACCTTACATGTTTGAGCCACCAGAGCCCACATGTAATCCAGATGAAGAGGACACAGCCCCCCCCCCGAGAATCCTCATTCCTCTCAACCTGCAACCGAATGGTATTTTCCCTCCTTAACAATTATGCAAGTTAGGAATAAGTATTTCAGTCTAGCTATAACGTTATTAGCTAGCCAACTACGTTAGCAATAACACTATTTAGTCACAGATCAAGCTAGCAGCTATCATGTTTTCAGTGTTGTTGCATAGCAAATATAGCCTAACGTTAGGTGCCAGAACCCCCTAGTATTTCATT
Source organism: Poromitra crassiceps (assembly GCF_964638095.1). Classification (NCBI taxonomy): domain Eukaryota; kingdom Metazoa; phylum Chordata; class Actinopteri; order Beryciformes; family Melamphaidae; genus Poromitra; species Poromitra crassiceps. Next base: position 87,669 of record NW_028152120.1, read on the forward strand.
TACATGCAGATCTTGAGACTGCTTTTGTGTAGAGTAGGGGTGGGCGGATCCATCCCAAAATATCGATACTACGTCCCGTTTTGAGGATCGATACCAGTTTTTTTCCTCTCTTCTACGGTTATATCCATCTCATCAACTGTTCTGTGTCAGTGTAGCAGCGTTCAACTCAACTAAAAACACTGTTGGCCAACTGAAAACTCACCCGGAGTTAGTCAGTCTGTGTGTGACCCCCCCCCCCCCCTTCTTTCAAGTTGAAAGGTTTTATAGAACGGACCGAGTTTATGACGTGATACGATTTTTAATTTGAGCACGTCGGGCACTGCTCTCTTCAATGCGGAAGTGGAAATCCAGCCCTTTATTATTTAAAGCGATTTTGGGGGTTTGGGTTGAAACTAATGTCTCCTACTTTCTGAGGCACTCAATTACTCACATAAGACCCTAAATAACATAGTTAGAAGGTTTTTGTGGATTTTGGTTTCCAGGGACTTTAACTATGCCATTTAGCTGAATTAGTATGATAATAAACAACAACATCAATAATAATAACAGCAGTAACAATAAAATGAATAATCAATATGTGTCAATAATAAAATAGATTAATAAAAGTTGATGATGGCCAATTATGCCAATAATTATTTTTTTCATATCAGGTAAATCAGTGCAATAAACGCTGACAAAAATCGTGATCTCAATTCACAGTAAGAAAATTGTAATTCTCATTTTATCCAGAATCATGCAGCCCTAGCTCAAAGCTATCCTGGTTGACTTACTCTAATATAAGCAACATACCGATAGTTTAAAGTAACCATTCTTAAATAGCAAGTCTTACATGAGTCTTTTTGAAAAATATGTTTTGAAGATCAAATTTTATACATAGTGTAACAAGTCAGGAAATACACTGAGGCTTTCTTCTTAATTATGCTCTTTATTAGCACCCGACAGAGCACTGGTGGCCGTGCCCATGCCACAATAACCCCCACAACACACACACCAACCTCGCTAGCTCTCTCTTAGCTTAGCATAGCTCTCCACACACAGCCGTCTCTCACAGGCTCACGCTCCAACTCCCCGAGCTGTTTCGCTCTCTCCCACAGCTCCCATTAGTCCATGGGCCAGACCAGATATCGGTACCATATGGGTGGGCAAAACTTTACCTATACTAAATTGTTTATAGGGTCAATATAAGTAAATTAATATATGATAGCCTTTCCACAGGAGTAGCTTTTCATATTTATTGGACATTTTCTTATTTTCCCCTATTTAGTCCATGGGCCAAACACAAAAATTGCACATATTGGTACCACTCAAGTGGACAAATTCTAATCATGATTTTTGAACAGGTATATATCCATAGATGATATTTTAGTATGATAGCCTTTGCAGAATGGCAGCTTTGTCACAGTTATCGGCTCATGAAGTTAGCAAACCCCTACAATAAATTCGATTCTAGGTGCTGATCCATAACCTATTTTAGGCTCAGGACCTTTAACCATGTTCTATGATAACATGTTTGACAACATTGTAAAGGGTAGCTTCTTAGCTTTCATTTGAGCTCAGTTGTGTGTCTGTCTGACAAATAAAGAGCTCACATGGGCTCTTCAAAGTGTCAGTGACATTCATTTTTCCACAGTTTTCGCCTAAATTATAGTCTTTATTTCAGCACTGTGGCATCTAGGAACATCAGAGACACAAACAACAAACACTGGAATACTCATATAGGACTATAAGGATTCAGAAAAGGTATAATGAACCCATACTATCCCATCGTGAGGGGTGAATTTTGCCCTTTGAATTTGGTAGAAGAATGCCTTCTTGAGGGAAATGGGCCAGAACCCAAAATGTAAGATATCGGTACCATCCGGGTGGAGAAATTCTACTTGTGATTTTTTTAAATTCCTATGACCATGGTAGCTTATTAGTGCTTAACCACCCCTCTTAAATTATGGACTTAAGGGAATTATGGGAAATCATCTTTCTTTCATTATATCCTCTCCCTGGGGTGTCTGGACTACTAACTGTTAATATTACATGTCTAGATATAGGCATGCTATCCTATGATACTATACATACCATACCATACTATACTATACTAGATAGATATATATGCTATACTTAATTGTCTACTAAATTGGCACATTTCCCAGTCAAAAAGAGGGTAAATTGGCACGCTTTTCAGTCAGAAATTGTTTTATTTGTGTTACGGTATATGTACAGCTACATTCAAAATGTTTCCAGTCTTTCAACACAATATTAGGACAATCTACCCTTCCTGAGACCATGTCATCCACGAGGGCAACACCATCATCGTCATTCACACCTGAGTCTGTCAGCTGTGCAGCAAGCTCTTCTTCACTGTGTTGGTTGGCACATGCTTGTAGTTTGCACAGGTTTGTGCATTTCAGACCGTTATTGAGACATGTGCACTCTGGTGGTTTGCACGACCTCACACACTTGCAGGAGAGCAACTGCAAGACGGCACCTGGTGCTGGGGAACCGTGCATCCACTGGATTTCAAGCTGCCCCTCATCATCTGTGGTCCACCTATGGTCCTTAAAGTACAGTCCATTGTTGATATCATGGGAAACTCCTTTGTGAATCCACTCAGTCCAGATCAATATGAGTTTGTCAGCTTGTCAACTGCAACTGTTGCCCCGCCAGATGTAGCTAACCTGCATGATTCCAGCCACAACATCCAGCAGTGGAGGAAACTGCTCTACAGCGCTGCCAGCAAAGTCGGTCTGATCAAATTCTTGTTTGAGGAATGGAAAGGACCCAAACACAGATAGAAACTACAAGACAAGGCCTTATATGTTACCTGTGAAGTAGTCTGCTTCAAAATCAACAGGAACCAATGGGAGGAGGTAACACAGCTCAAATCCTCTCAGGAAGAAGCTGACACCTGCATGCTAATGCATGCTCTCTATGTAGCAGAGTCTGGCTTCAAGGCAGTGATCATCATGGCAGACACAGATGTCCTGCTACTGACTCTGGGTTGGAGCAAGGACATCCCATGCCCAATGTACCAAAAATGTGGAACACAGAACAAGACAATGTTCCAGGACATCACCAAACTATGCAAATCACGCGGCAATAGTATTGCTGGCGCCTTGATTGGCATGCACACGTTCACTGGCTGCAACACTGTCAGCGTATTTGCAGGACACGGAAAAGTGGGCACCCTGAACAGACAGGACATATCAAGAAGCCTTCCTTGAGCTCGGCCGTGCTTGGGATGTCTCTAATGAGCTCTTCAAGAAGCTGCTGGAAATCATGTGCCACATGTATTACGTATATGTACCCTCTACACACATTACAGATGTCAACCTCCTCCGATACCAACTTTTCTGCACCAGACGTGGGGAGGTCGAGTCCAGCCAGCTTCCACCATTTGAGGATTGGCTATTAACTCATTGAGTGCCAATGACGACGCCTGTCATCAAAGTAATTAGTAACGTAGAGTGCCAAAGACGATAGCTGTCGTCAATTGCCTTTTTTGACGGTGGGACGTGGATCAAAGCCTTATGTATGTCCTGTACAAATATTGTAGCTATTGAAGCTGTATAACCTATTTTACGGACTCATCAGGTGGCGACAGTGCTCTCCAGATTAGAGAAATGTCCGGAATACAGCCTGAAAAAGCCCCGTGATCAAAGAGAAACCGCTCATGCTGCAGCCCAGAGCCATTTACATGTAGATTGCTCTGTCTGGAGCTGACGGTGCCTGCCAACAGCAGTCAATCCGCGCACACAACTGAGCTCCTCTGCCTCTGTCTGTCTGTCTGCATAGTTTCTTCACACGATTAGCCGCTAGAAAAGCAGCAGCCGACACTGAAAAGCCAAACCTTTCCCTGCAGTCCGGTGTGGCTTTTTTGTGTCGCGCTGCCTGGGAGGCGGCGCACAAAAAGCACTCCGAAAATAGACGCTGGGTGCGTGAGGCTGTGTGTTACTAGTGTGGGGAGGAGTTTGCAGCTGAGGGGGGGAGAAGGGGGTGGGGCACGCAGGGCAGCACACAACTACACCACGTCACTACATCAGAAAATATTAGCTAGAGTCAGTGAATGTGCTTGAAATGCTTCATTTCACAAAAGGCTGAATATCTCAGCTTCTAGATGGAAATGCCTGTTTTTGCTGTTTTTGACCTATCTTCTCCGGCTGAAAATGAAATGAAAATGGTATCAATAATTTTTTTTTGCTGATGATACAATAGAGTCTCCTTGTTCTTTTTGCGTGTTCGGTGTTTACATAGTAATATCACACAATATTCTGTGGGCCTCGAGAAATCACTGAAAACGCTCTGAAACTCTGGCACTGGGAGCGTCCGTTCTCCAAAAGTGGCTGGCACTCAATGAGTTAATGCATTCCATTCATGCAAAAGATCAGACTGCAATCTCTAGACGGTCTCTTCAAACCCAGCCATCTGTACCAAGCCCCAAGGACCATGGGTGGACCACAGACGATGAGGGGCAGCTTGAAATCCAGTGGATGTGCGGTTCCCCAGCACCAGACCGTTTTGCAGTTGCTCTCCTGCAATTGTGTGAGGTCGTGCAAACCACCAGAGTGTACAGGTCTCAATAATGGTCTGAAGTGCACAAACCTGTGCAAACTACAAAAATGTGCCAACCAGCACACTCAGATGTGAATGACGATGATGGTGTTGCCCTCGTGGGTGGCATGGTGTCTCAGGAAGGGTAGATTGTCCTAATATTGTCCTGAAAGACTGGAAACATTTTGAATGCCACATTCAACACAGTAGCTGTTCATATAATGTAACACAAATAAAACTATTTTTGACTGAGAAACGTGTCAATTTACTCTGTTTTTGACTGAGAAATGTGCCACTTTAGTAGACAAGCATAGTATATCTAGTATAGTATAGTATGGTATAGTATAGTATGTACAATATCATAGGATAGTTTGCCTATATCTATGTAATATTAACAGTAGTCCAGACACACCCTAGGCAACGGATAATGAAAGAAAGATGATTTCCAGGGAGGGCACTTTCCTAGTTTTGAACGACAGCAGTCCATAATTTAAGAGGGGATAAGCACTAATAAGCTACCAGTCATCAATGTCTATCATATAAAAACATAATCTAGGGATGTATATGAATTTAAAAAAATCACAAGTATAATTTGCCCACCTGGCTGGTACCGATTTGTTAAATTTAGGGCTCTGGCTCATTTCCCTTGAGAAGTCATTCTTGGTAAATGGTAAATGGCCTGCATTTATATAGCGCTTTTATCCAAAGCGCTTTACAATCAGTAGATAGTCTACATTCACCCATTCATACACCGATGGCGGCAGGCTGCCACGCAGGGTGCCTGCACACCATCGGGAGCAAGGAGGGTTAAGTGTCTTGCCCAAGGACACAGCGACAGCAGCTGGGAGGGAGCGGGGATCGAACCGCCAACCCTTGCGTCATTGGCCGACCCGCTCTACCTCCTGAGCTAAAGCCGCCCCTAACTCTACCTCTACCTTAAGGGCCACATTCACCCCTCATGATGGGATAGTATGGGCACATGATACCTTTTCTGAATCCTTATAGTCCTGTGAGTATTCCAGTGTTTGTTGTTTGTATCTCTGATGTTCCTAGATGCCACAGTGCTGAAATAAAACTATAGTTTAGACGAAAATTGTGGAAAAACGAATGTCACTGACAGTTTGAGGAGCTCCTGTGACCTCTGTATTTGTCAGAGAGACACAAAATTGAGCTTAAATGAAAGCTAGGAAGCTACCCTTTAAAATTCTTTCAAAGATATTCTCATCAAACATGAGTAAAGGTCCTAAAAATAGCCTAGAATAGGATATGCATCAGCACCTAGAATCCAAATTATTGTAGGGGCTGGCTAACTTCATGAGCTGATAACCGTGAGAAAGCTACCATTCTGGAAAGGCTATCATACTAAAATATCATCTATGGATATATACATGTTCAAAAATCATGATTAGAATTTGCCCACTTGAGTGGTACCGATATGTGAAATTTTGGTGTTTGGCCTATGGACTACATCCCCCAGCCAATCCCAGGTGAGCCTCTCTCTCTCACCCCACCCACTGGCTGTACGCTGCCTTCACTGTCCCACAGAACCCCGTAAATGCCGACATACATGCCAAACCGCACAGGTAACCCACATGCACAGAACAGCATAACACACAGAGACAGTCAGAGATCAACAAATACAGTAGCACACAAAACGAGCCCGCTACGGCTACACTACCTCCTCCCCATTAAAGTTTCTCTCCCATGAGTAGCACACTTAAGTCCCCAAACCCCAGGTGGGGTCAGTACTCCCCACATCCCTCTTGTGTTGGCTCCAATAGAAAAGTTCACGAACACGGCGGAGTGTCTCCTCAGCCCCGAAATGACCGGATCTGGGGGCCCTGTGTGTCCACCGCACCACCAATCCCCGCAGGTAGCTGGGCACAACCACCTGGAACCCCCTTTCCCCGTGCCGGCCCCCCCTCTCCAAAAGCCCGTCCTTACACAGACGCAGGTCCGGAAACATTCCACAGTCCCTTCGTGGCACCGGAACACATGTGAATCTCGCCGCCACCCACGCAAGCTCCTCCGCCTGCCTGCGTCCCCACTCATCTACGTCGACATCCACTATGGTCACGTCGTCATCCGTCAGGTCCACATCTGAACAGTCCCCCCTCCTCTTCTTCCTCCTCCTCTTGCACTCGCTCGTCCTCCCGCCCCCCACTCACAGGGGGCGGCGTCACTGCCTCAACTTCCAGCACAGCAATCGTGGGGTGTGCAGAGCGGCTAGGATGGGCTGGCTTCTCCGGCATTGGCACCACCCGTTCACCTGGAATCACGAGCATCGCTCTCCCGACTGTAACAACGTTCTCTTCCCTCCGGCTGCTCACATTCTCCCCAGCCCGTGTCCCTCCTCTGTCCTCCAAAATCTCAGTGCAGTTTCTGGTCAAATGTCCAGGCTCCCCACATGACCAGCAGAGTCTCACCTGCCAGCCGCCCGCACGTCTCTCCTCTCGCACTGTCCTCTGATCTCCGACAGTGTCCCGACACTCCCTGTTTAGATGCCTGAACGCACCACACGTCCAGCAGACTCCCGGGCGCCCCCAGGACCGCTTCCCCGCGGCCATGGTCTGGTCCCCTGGAACGCTGTGGCCCCCCTTAGCCAGGTAACCATGTCCCCCACAAGTCCAACAAACTCTCTGCGGCTCCTCCATCCGCTGTTCTCCACGTTGCGTGGTCTCCCACAACAGCTGCATCAGCTCCTCCGCCCAGGCAGGAGTCACCTCCAACACCCGTCTGATCTCCTGCTTCAGGCGGGCCTCCATGCCAGCAAACTCCGAGCTGAAATCCGGAGCCAGTATATAATTCTCCTCCTCCCCTTTCAACAGATGAGCCCACCTTGTCTCACGTCCTTGCTAACATGAGCTCACCTTGTCTCACGTCCTTGCTAACATGAGCTCACCTTGTCTCACGTCCTGGCTAACATGAGCTCACCTTGTCTCATGTCCTGGGTAACAGATGAGCTCATCTTGTCTCACGTCCTGGCTAACATGAGCTCACCTTGTCTCACGTCCTGGGTAACAGAAGAGCTCATCTTGTCGCACGTCCTGGGTAACAGATGAGCTCACCTTGTCTCATGTCCTGGGTAACAGATGAGCTCACCTTGTCTCACGTCCTGGGTAACAGAAGAGCTCATCTTGTCTCACGTCCTGGGTAACAGATGAGCTCATCTTGTCTCACGTCCTGGGTAACAGATGAGCTCACCTTGTCTCACGTCCTGGGTAACAGAAGAGCTCATCTTGTCTCACGTCCTGGGTAACAGAAGAGCTCATCTTGTCTCACGTCCTGGGTAACAGATGAGCTCACCTTGTCTCACGTCCTGGGTAACAGAAGAGCTCATCTTGTCGCACGTCCTGGGTAACAGGTGAGCTCACCTTGTCTCATGTCCTGGGTAACAGATGAGCTCACCTTGTCTCACATCCTGAGTAACAGATGAGCTCACCTTGTCTCACGTCCTGAGTAACAGATGAGCTCACCTTGTCTCACATCCTGAGTAACAGATGAGCTCACCTTGGCTCACGTCCTGAGTAACAGATGAGCTCACCTTGTCTCACATCCTGAGTAACAGATGAGCTCACCTTGGCTCACGTCCTGAGTAACAGATGTGCTCACCTTGTCTCATGTCCTGGGTAACAGAAGAGCTCATCTTGTCTCACGTCCTGGGTAACAGATGAGCTCACCTTGTCTCACGTCCTGGCTAGCATGAGCTCACCTTGTCTCACGTCCTGGGTAACAGATGAGCTCATCTTGTCTCACGTCCTTGCTAACATGAGCTCACCTTGTCTCACATCCTGGCTAACATGAGCTCACCTTGTCTCACGTCCTGGGTAACAGATGAGCTCATCTTGTCTCATGTTCTGGCTAACATGAGCTCACCTTGTCTCACATCCTGGCTAACATGTGCTCACCTTGTCTCACGTCCTGGGTAACAGATGAGCTCATCTTGTCTCATGTTCTGGCTAACATGAGCTCACCTTGTCTCACATCCTGGCTAACATGTGCTCACCTTGTCTCATGTCCTGGGTAACAGATGAAGGCCCTGCCGCTGCTCCGCTCTCGGTGGCTGATTCTGAAATTGAGGGCCATGTGTTTCATGATGTTAAAAGCTTTGCAAAGTAATGTTGTTGCTATGATGCAGATTCATTTACCATACTGATTAATTTATGCTGCATACGTGTGTGTGTGTGTGTGTGTGTGTGTGTGTGTGTGTGTGTATTTAATTAAATTAAATAACGTTGTATTACTCGCTTAATTTTAGACAGCAGAGCAGTCAGACAAAGAGGAGTGCACAGACACTCCCCCAGCCACACAGTCACACACAGACCCTCACACACACACACACACACACACACACACACACACACACACACACACACACACACACACACACACACACACACACACACACACACACACACACACACACACAGAGAGCAGAGATGCCACAGCAGACTGTGAATGCAGCCAGACTGAAAAATGATCTAGAGCTGAACTACCATCACCTTCTCCATTCTAACAGACTGAGTGAAGCTGTAGGAGGATTTAAGTCTTTACCAGGCAGATCATCAAGCACATGATTCCAGACTCTCCTCTCTTCATCTCGAACCATCAGAGTCACTTCCTCTGTTCTTGTATCCAGGCGAACCACAAATGTTGGGTGGTAATTTGGTCCATATTTTGGATAAAATGGTAAGACATCCTGAAACCAGGAGAAGTGTTGTTGTTTTTGCTCCCAAAAATATGATATAATTGAATGTTCGTGTTTTACATGTAAAATAACTGAATCTGTATAACACACACACACACACACACACACACACACACACACACACACACACACACACACACACGTTAAAGCTTTATTAACAGAGATATTTTGCAGGAAGTTGTATTTGACGTACCTCAGCCTCAGGCTGTACTTTACACTCCTCAGGAGTGCAGTGGAGACTGTATCTTTGATGTTTGGAGAGAACACAATCGGACGGAATGTACGGGATGTACTCAGCATTTTCTTGTTGACCTTTCACCTTAAATTATATCACAACAGTTGTATTTGAAAGATCGTTTCACTGTCGTGTTCATGATGACAATCTTCTCAACAGTTTGACATGTTTAAATACATATAACACCGTAGTGCATGTGTGTGTGTGAGCAGTGGCGGACTGCATAATCGGGCACGTCGGGCAAATGCCCGGTGGCCTGGCCTGGCCTGGCCTGCCAAAAAAAAAAAAAAAAAAAAAAAATTTTTTTTTTTTTTTTTTTTTTTTTTGCAAGCCAGGCCAGGCCACTCACTGAACAGCAGGCCAGGCGCCGCCTACTGGTTTACTAGTGGTTTTATTACTTTATTCAGGTTTAAAGTGGGTGCATCTCATTGTAAAATTGGACTTGGCCCCAAATTGGGCTTCAAACAGCCCAAATCTGGCTTTAAACGACCCAAATCTGGCTTCAAACGGCCCAAATCTGGCTTCAAACGGCCCAAATTGGGCTTCAAACGGCCCAAATTGAGCTTCAAACGCCCCAAATTTTCCGCCGCCGCCCTTCGGACGCCGGCACGCGCGTCGGCCCGTATCGGCCTGGCCTGCTTGGTATCTAATGCCCAGCCTGAATTATGATCCCAGTCCGCCCCTGTGTGTGAGAGAGAGAGAGAGAGAGAGAGAGAGGGGGGGGGGGGGAGGAGAGAGAGATTTGGTCAGCGGTCATTTTTGTGTGCATACTATTTGCTATGGGTGTTGTTAGTCCTGGCATTTGGGGCCCCAAATGTTTTATGAAGAGTATATTGTATTGATCAAAAATGCAAGATTTTGCTTCCTCTCTGTGTGCAAGTAGTAGCCTAACCTATAACAAAAGGAAGAGACATCACTCTCATCACAGCGTTAACATTTTGCATTGGGGCTAGACTTTAGGGACAGTTCTATAGATACAGTCGGTCTGTGTGGGAACGCCCACAAAACGTTACTTCCGCTAGCGTTGTGTCAGTAGGGCGTGGGGGAAAACCAATAATATATCTTAATGACCTGACTCACCTGTGGAAGGTGCTGCAGCTCTACACTACAGGATCGGGGATTCAAGAGCAGGTACACATACTGTTCAGATGTGTGTCTACTGCAGGGGTTAATGTTGCATTCCTTTATCGCAAAATAACTGGGATGTGAAGGCTAAATGACGTCACATCCGTTTTGTTAGCGTTCCATTTGCAGAAAACTTGAGCTGGGAAGTTCACTGTTCACTGGTCAGATCCAGTCACTAGCCAGGCTAGCCATTGTTAGCAATAACAGTTGATAACAAGGCATTTCGCGGCATTTTGCACATACAAACACTGCAGCCTCATGTCCACACAGATAGAAGTTAGGCAGTGATGTGTGTACAGCTGATTTAATGAGACACAAACAAGACAGAAGTGCTAATAAAAAAACATTTACTACGATTATAACTACTGTTCTCGCAGCCATCTTGGATTTTTGAGGTCGGGGCTGCTGAGGCTCCTACGAGTTTGGAATGGAAAATACCAGCTCTGGTGACGTCACCATCCCAGCTCATGACCTTTGAACCATAAGATTAGCAGTCCCAGTTATAAAGGAATGCACGATTAATCCCCAATCCTGTCTGCCTGGGCTGGGCTAGCAGCTAAATGCTAACTCTGCTGCTTGCAAAGAACGGGAAGATTTCCCCCACGCTGATCCATTGAAAATGCATCTATGACAAGACGCCGCCTGAATGTATTGAAGTGAATGGGGCAGGCATGGAAAGTCCCACTATAACCCATTATATCTGTGTTGATTCACCTTCTATCTATATTTTATTGATTGATATATATAAATATGGCAATGTGGGTTAGAGAGCTGCAAGCCCGAGGGTTCCCTCGCGGGCCCCTCGGGCCTGGACAATACGGGCCGGGGCCGGGCTTTTTTTCTTCTTTTTTTAATTACTAGTTCCGGGCCGGGCCGGGGTCGGGCCCGTTTCAATAATTAAATTAAATAACGTTGTATTACTCGCTTAATTTTAGACAGCAGAGCAGTCAGACAAAGAGGAGTGCACAGACACTCCCCCAGCACACAGTCACACACAGACCCTCACGTGACGTTAGTCTGCCATTCATACTCATGTCATGACATGTAGCTTTCCGCTCAGTCAGCGACAGACAGCGTGCTGTCTCTTAGTGTGTAAAAAACAACAAAACAAGCCGTGTGTGCCGTGTCCGTCCATGTACAGAGGACAGCTCCCGAACAGAGAGAGAGAGAGAGAGAGAGTCAAATAGAGAGACAGGCAGAGAGGCTGCAGGAGCAACACACTGAGGAACAGAGAGAGAGGGAGAGATTATATGGTAATATTGGGATTCGGGCCTCGCAGCTCGGGCCAATTACTTTCATAACTCATCATAACTCATTTCAGGCCCACGCAGCTCTCTAATGTGTGTTTCAATTTAGTGTCCCGGTTGTCCCGGAAGTGACGTCACACACACACACACACACACACACACACACACACACACACACACACACACACACACACACACACACACACACACACACACACACACACACACACAAGGAGGCACTGTGACATCACTGATGATGTCATAAGACTGATGATGTCATCAGTGATGTAATAAGGGGGCACACACACTGATGATGTCATAAGGGGGCGCACACACACAAGGAGGCATTGTGACATCACTGATGATGTCATCAGTGAAGACTGATTATGTCATTAGTGATGTCATACCCGCGCGCATGTAAACTTAAGGGCTATAACATTTTGTGAGCAACACGCACTCACACACCTGTGTGCACCAATAGGGCAGGTAAGGCCACGCAGCAGCCGAGCTGCGGGTGAAAACGCGCAGCGGGGGAGCTGCGTATGCGAGCCTCAGGGCCAGCTCAGCCAGCTGCAGGGCGGGTGAGGCCATGTGGCGGCCGAGCTAGCGAGCCCACGCAGCGGGCAGGCATAGGAATCGAGCACCCGTATAGCGTGAGAGATGCCTACTTGATTGAAAAATGCTTCCACCAGATTGCAAAATTTGAACAATGCGACGTAAGTGAGGTATTCCTAATATACAATAATAATAAATACCAGCACAAAAACAATAGGGTTTCAGCCCCGAATGTGACAGGGAGCATTACCTCCTGAACAGGAATGTTGTCTGGCAGCAGAAACACGTTGAGTTTTCGTCTCTGCTTGTGTGGTGGTTGGAGGAACAGCAGAACTTGGCCCTGGATAGTCTTGGTGGAAGTTAGAAATGCCAGAATCGTATCCCACACGAGGCCAAAGGCAGAGAGGTGGGGGACATTCACACCCACATGAGTTTCTGTGATCTCCAGTGGCCGGAGGAAGCTCATTCCCTCATCAGTGATGTGGACAACAGACAGGCTTTCACTTTCAGGAAGTGGTACTGTGAATACACATCAACATTTAGTTTCACTTGTGTCAACTCCATTAAAATGGCATTACATTTAATTTAATTATTTGTAAAAAATGTTCAGCAGTAATCAATATATAATCATGACTGAATAATGTGCCTACCAGGGGTGGTTTCACAGTGTGGGAGGTGGAGCTGACGGACAGAGTTCTGAGGACACTGGATGTTGAACAGCGGGCCTGCAGGTGTCTTGCCAGCTGATTGGAGGAGGCCCTCATCCCACTGGATGGTCCTGTACAGCACCTCCCCCTCCTCAGCCATAGTAAACACCAGACCAGTCAAAGTACACTGGAACACACCTGCACCAGGGCACTTGAACCTGTAGGACACACAATACAGCATGTATCTGTATATAGTCTGTAGCACACACAATGTTGGGTGATAGTAGCACTCCACTAGCATCATCCAATGTAAGAAGGCAGACCTTTTAGAAATGAAAAGTTGCAAGCAGTTTTCATTAGATGGCCTGTGAATAATAGGCCATAGTAGAGTACCACAGGAATTAGTCCGGAAGACCTGGATCTTAGCACTTGCTGCCCCTTCGTCTGAAAGTCAATAGACAAAAGTCCCTCTCTTTCTCATCGAGGCCTATGCGAACCAGCCATGGAAAAAAGATTGAAATGGTGGTGAATGGCGAGAGACACCCATGTTTTGATCCCGCATGAATTGTGCCATGAGGAACACATGTAATGTTTGTCAATTTAAGTACCCCCCCAATAATGTTTTGCCTGTCGTTCCTAAGTTGGTCTAGCAGCTGAATATTGATATTCTTACTTATTTACTATTTACTACTATACTTATTTTTTATATTCATAATTATTTATTTGTTTATTTTGTATTGATTCTTATCCATTGGTAACTTCATCCCTCATACCTCATATCAACATTTCATGCTTAGTCAGAATTTTAACCCCTCAAATGCCAGTTTACTGTACTTACTGTACAATCAAATTTACAGTAGAAAACACAAAATGTGATCCCCCCCCCCCCCCCTTCCCATTAATGCCACCTGGATCTTCCCCGGTGGGATTATCATAGCCTTGGATTTGTCACATTTTTGGTGGAGGAATTATTTTCTTCCATCTTTCATCTTTTGAGAATTGCACATTTGTTCGGACTCTTGCGGCCCTCTACGTACAGCAGCTGGATATTGATATTCATACTTGTTTTTTATATTCACAATTTTTTATTTTTTTATTGATTCTTATCTATTGGTAACTTAATCCCTCATACCTCATATCAACATTTCATGCTTACCCAGAATTGTAACCCGTCAAATGCCAGTCTACTGTATTTAATGTACAGTGGAGTTACACTGTATAAGGAGGTGTGGCTCTTACCTGTCAGGTGTCATACCGACACCCAGCCGTACCTCCGTCGCTGGAAGCTTTATGACGTCGACGGTGGCTCTGACTACGTGAGACTAACTTCCACAGTATATTCCTTTCTATGCATAGTGATCTGACCTTCCGTTTCCCAGAAAAATGATCCAGACACGGACCGCACTGATAGCCGCTGAGCTGCGGGGAATAGTCATGGAGAAACGGAGAAACTGGTTGGCTCTTTGACACGGAAGGCCACAGAACTACGCGCATGCGCATCTGGGGCACTACCCGGATGCTGGTCATGACTGAGTTTTGACATCCGGTTCAACACTCACACCTGTTGTCGGCCGAGATGAGGAAGGACACGCAGGGAACCACCCATGACGCTCATGACAGCCGACAGAGTTGCTGTGCTCCGGTGCAGAGAACAAGCATATGGAAGGCCCCTATAAGAAGGCCCGATCGCCATGGCTGTGAGGAGATATACTAATTTCTGATTCCATTCATGCCAGCCACAAGTCTCTACGACGAACGGTTGCTGAGATACGATGTACACTCAAAAGAGGTAAATTTGAACGAAAAAAAGACCAGTGCCAATTTTCGACTCACAGCTAATTTTCACAAAAAACACACAAAAAAGCTTCATTCCTGCATCAATTTCAGTCTAAATGCTTCAAATGAGTAGTTTGCACTGGAAAATCCGGGTTCCCACCTTATGTGACATGTTGCCATGGCGATCACTGTACTGTATATTTCATGTCAAACTGCATGGAATTGATTGCTGTGCCAACACTGAGCAAATACGGGGGGGGGGGGGGGGCAAACACAATACAAACTACAAAGTTGATGTCTTGACTCGGCTGAGATGTGTAAGATCAGAGAAATAAAAGAAATTGGGGAAAGTACCTGGGAGTCGGAATTTGTTTTTTGTTTTTGTGCAAAATTAACATTGAAACCAATGAGAAAACTATGCAATGGAATTTGGACGCCTTGTAACCAAATTTTCAACCAACTCCAAAGTTAGATTTTAAGGTCAAATTTCAAGTTATTTGGCCCAGGATAAGAGCAGAAAAAATGTAAATGCATGAATTTTGTCAAGATTTCCTGGTGGTCTCAAAAAGGAGGTTATAGTGAATCACCGGCTACTGTACCTAAGGAGGACCGATGTTAGTAAGTCTCACTATGGGTGCCAGGATGGTTTTGTTCTAGTGGTGGGAGGGTGAATTTCCAAAATAAAATAAAATAATATTTATAATAATATAATTTCAGACAATTCGTGCCAAAATTGTCCAAACGGCCGCTACGTGAATGTAAGAAATATCCATCAGCTGGACCAGGGGGGTACAAGGTTTAGATAACTTTGCAGGCCAAGAAAGTCACAGTTTGTGGTAAAACTGTTGCATTATAAGTTATAAATTGGAAAGACTACTGTATACACAACCGTGGTAAGTGGCGTGTCTCCCAGCAGGCCATGTGGACTTCATGGCACTATTCTAATAGGATTAAACTAGAACAACCGCACCGCAGATTTATGCCTCCGCCATTAGTTCATACTTGAGTCCAAATCGCCATTTGAGGCAAATTCGAAGAAATTCCATCAAGACAGTTAACAAGCTTGAAAATGGCATTCGAGAGGTCAGTGATCTTGACCTTTGATAACCAAAATGGAATCAGTTCATCCTTGCGTCCAAGTCGATGTTCGAGCCAAATCAGAAGAAATTCCATCAAGCCGTTCTTGAGATATTGTGTTAACAAACCGCGTTAACAAACCGCCATTCCCAGTTAACAAACTGGGAATGGCGTTCGTGAGGTCACAGTGACCTTGAACTTTGACCACCAAAGTGTAATCAGTTCATCCTTGAGGCCAAGTTAATGTTTGAGGCAAATTTTATGAAATTCCGTCATGGCATTTCTGAAATATGGGGCTCTATTCTACCCCTGGCCTTAGGCGCTAAACTGGCCTTAAACGCAAAAAAACACGCTGTACGCCTGCCTACCGCTGACTCGGGAAGATAGCGTCATGTTTTTATGCCCCGAAATGCGCTTTACGCTGAAGAGGCGTGGCACAGTGCCAGAATAGGCCAGGAACGTTTCGGCCTTAAATACCAGCCTAAAGCGATCTTCCAACTGGCGTTAATTTTGCGGTTAACGCTTTTGAAAACCAGGCCTTATTCAGTGCGCCGGCTCCCCTACCAAACGCCACACAAGAAATACATTTGCATCTCTCCCAGCATGCATTGAGGCTTAATACATTTTGACAAGAAAAAGCAACCAAATCAGCCTAAGTAGGCTACGTGGTAGATAGAAATAATATTTATGTTAACACAACATGCAATTCTAGAACATTTCAAATTTGGACAAACAACCCTGAAACACAATCAACAATCAAAACACAACCCGATGTGAAACATACATGTAATCCAGGTCGTATATATATCCGTCGCAAATACGTGTTATAGTCGAGTGACAACCGTAACACAGTTGTACTGTGATGTCCGCTCCAACAAGACTTAGCTTACTTGACACGTACTTTTTCAATAAAAACACATTTATGCCATGACTTTACATAATGTAGGCTATATTTATGTCGCATCATTTAGCGGCTAAATGATTTTAGCCTGTGCTGTGATGTGCAGGAGCAGCAGGTAGCCTACACGTTATAAAACTACCTGCCCTGAATGAGCTGAGTGGGGGGGGCTTGTTCACTATTGTGAAAGTTATGTGTTGACAACAAATAAAGATCATGGAAGTGGATGGTATCAGGAATGTGACCGATAGTTAACGTTCTATATTGTACAGGGAGACCATCAGCCCTGCTGAACAGATCTGTATTTGCCTGTAGGTTGAATCGTTTTATTCAGGCTATGATCTGTGATGCGCTGAGATATCCAAATTGGCATGAAGAGATGACAGCATGCAGCCGCAACCGGGGTTACCGGACTGGAGTATCTTGGGACCTTGTATGGGAAGAATGTGATTGGTTTACTGGAGACCACCAATCCAACACTTGTGAATAATTCTATGCTTAAAAAGGCGTCGTTAAATGGTTAGAGCCGCGGATTCTGCTGTTTAGCGGCAAGGAAAAATTAGGGAATGCGCCTGACCAGTAATAGCGACGGGCAAAGCCATGAATGCAAATTTAAGGCCAGGGGAAAGATAGAGCCCATTGAGTTAACAAGCTTGAAAATGGCGTTGGAGAGGTCACAGGGACCTTGACCTTTGATCACCAAAATGTAATCCGTTCATCCTTGCACCCAAGTCGACGTTTGAGGCAAATTTGATGAAACTCCGTCAAGGCATTCCTGAGATATTGCGTTAAAAAGCTTGACAATGGTGTTCGTCAAGTGACCTTGACGTTTGACCACCAAAATATATCGAGATATCGGGCCCCATCTTCCCAAAAGCGGAAATTTAGCGTTTGCGCTCGTTTTACGCCGTGCACAATGCAAATTGGGGGCGGGCACAAGCGCATGCCTGTTATAATTGTACTGGGCATAGGCATGCCACATGCCAAAGCAGGCGTTTCAGCGCTAAAGAATAGATGGCATTATCCTATCGCAGGGGTGCCCACACTTTTTCAGCTTGGGAGCTACTTTTAAAATGACCAAGTCAAAGTGATCTACCAAACATATTTATTTATATATATATACAAACTTGGCTGCCACAGCGAGATCTGACTGGCGCACCTGTACGTCAAACAAGTGGCAAATGCCATAGTGAGGATGGATGATAGGCTGCTAACTTTTGCATGCGCAGTATAGATGAGATCTGACTGGCTACCTGTACGTCAATCAAGTGGCAAATGGGCCTATTAGCCTATCATCCATCCTCACTACGCCCCCCCCCCCCCCCCTCAATGCCATGCGATCTACCACACTACCTTTGCGGCACCCCTGTCCTATCATCAGCAGCGCGCAATTACTTTGTGCTAAGAGCTTTGAAAAGGACCTCTTACGCGCCAAATACCTCGCTGCGCTGAAGTGCACTATAATCTCCGTGCTGCGCAGCGCAGTGCAAAGTAAAATCCCTTTTGGATATGTCATTACGGACAGCCTTGCCACGCCAGGACATCAAATTCTGCTGCTAAACTTGGGTATTAGCAGATAATTCAGTGAGGCAATCAACTATAACTCACTGAGAAACTTTTATCACATCGCAAAGAGGGAAATTAATTGAGAAAACTTGTTGGACAATGGACATAGGCTATTTATCTTCATAACCCGGAGGGTCGTTGGCACCACAGACGATCTGTCAATAAGCTCTCTCCATCTCTCTCTGTCCTCGCACGAGTGAGTACACTCTATAGAGACACTGCATGAAATTGGTCCCGCCCATCACGGGGGAAAAGCTCCGTTCATTTCCACACACCAGCGTCATTTTCCTTGAATTAAACATAGCTAAAAGCTGTTGTGTGGTGGGCTGCGCAGACAACAAATGTAAAAAATCGCCAGTTAAAGTTTTTTTGTACTCCTGAGCGAAACAAGGAAGCCATTGAGAATTGGTGAGAAGAAAAATGTTGATCTAGCTGTCAAGGAAGTAAGTTGGAGTGTTCATCTTCCGTATATACGATCTTTTTGTGCAACACACAACCATGCATGTGACATAGGAGAACGCCAGAATTGGAGGGGGGATTTCTGTTTTCCCCCATCTTGGGCGTGGTTTCTGAATGATGACGCGTTACGCAGTGTCTCTATTATGCATGGAGAGAATTACAGCATATTGCATGCCTCGCGCAAACAGCCATTGCGAGATGGGAATCTGATTAGTTTTGATTGACGTAATGCCCAGCATTGCCTGGCCACACCTGTGAATAATTCTGGTAGTTAAGACCGCCCAAATCCCGTTTGCGCAGGCATTTTGGGGCGCAGATGATTTTGGCAACGCTCTAATTTGCACCTGCGACGTGAACGTTTCCGCATCCCCGCCGAGAATTGCATCCCCAACATATTTCGGGGCTGTTTTAACTTAGAAATCAGGGAGGTCACGTCTACCAGACAATTATATCACTTTTAAACAGTTACATTTCTGTATAAATCATTACAATGTGCTCCCGTGAGGTGGGGATGCTGCCGGCGCTGGGGTGTAAAACTCGGCATAACACCTGGACAGCGGACTGCAATCTTCCCTGCTTCAAGGCACGCGCAAACAGGTGCGCAAGCGCTAATAGGGGATATCGCCTGTACGAAGATAGGGCCCATCGCATTAACAAGCTTGAAAATGGTGTTCGAGAGGTCACAGTGACCTTGGCCTTTGACCACCAAAATCTAATCAGTTCATGCTTGAGTCCAAGGTGATGTTTGAGGCAAATGTCATTCAATTCCATCAAGGCATTCCTGAGATATCGCGTTAACAAGCTTGGAAATGGCGTTCGAGAGGTCACAGTGACCTTGACCTTTGACCACCAAAATCTAATCAGATCATCATTGAGTCTCAGTCATTGTTTGAGGCAAATTTGATTAAAGTCCGTCAAGGCGTTCCTCAGATGTCGCGTTAACGAACATCGGACGGACGGACAACCCGGATCCATAATGCCTCCGGCCTGGCTATCACCGGCGGAGGCATAAAAATATAGATAGATAGACAGACAGACAGCCAGGCAGAGACAGACAGATAGACACAGACAGGCAGATAGACAGAGACAGACAGACAGATAGACATACAGACAGGCAGAGACAGACAGATAGATAGACATACATACAGACAGGCAGAGACAGACAGATAGACACAGACAGGCAGATAGACAGACAGACAGACAGACAGACAAACAGGCAGAAACAGACAGACAGACAGGCAGAGACAGACAGATAGACACAGACAGGCGGATAGACAGACAGACAGACAGAGACAGACAGACAGACAGGCAGAGAGAGAGAGAGAGAGAGGCAGGGCTTAAAATTTGGCGCATCTTAAGACCCGGAAAATTTGGGGCGTTTGAAGCTCAATTTGGGCCGTTTGAAGCCCAATTTGGGCCGTTTGAAGCCAGATTTGGGTCGTTTAAAGCCAGATTTGGGCTGTTTGAAGCCCGATTTGGGCCGTTTGAAGCCCAATTTGGGCCGTTTGAAGCCCAATTTGGGCCAAGTCCAATTTTACAATGAAATGCACCCACTTTAAACCTGAATAAAGTAATAAAACCACTAGTAAACCAGTAGGCGGCGCCTGGCCTGCTGTTCAGTGAGTGGCCTGGCCTGGCCTGCAAAAAAAAAAAAAAAAAAAAAAAAAAAAAATTGGCAGGCCAGGCCAGGCCAGGCCACCGGGCATTTGCCCGACGTGCCCGATTATGCAGTCCGCCACTGTGTATGTGTGTCACTGATGACATCATCAGTGATGTCACAATGATGTCACAATGCCTATGTATGAAATCACTGATGGCATCATCACTGATGACATCATTGATGACATCTTCAGTGACATCCTATAGCCTTGTGTGTGTGTGTGTGTGTGTGTGTGTGTGTGTGTGTGTGTGTGTGTGTGTGTGTGTGTGTGTGTGTGTGTGTGTGTGTGTGTGTGTGTGTGTGTGTGTGTGTGTGTGTGATGATGATGATGATGATGATGATGATGATCATGCTTGAAATAAGCTTGCTGCAAAAGTGTATGAAACAGCAAACTTTGTGTTCAGGGACACTGTGATACTCAAACAACTCATTTTTCACATTTAACTGGAGGGATTTTAAAATACTCAAATAATAAATAATTCTTAGTTTCAAGTAAAATAAGGGCTGCATTTAAAACACATAGCAGAAAGCTTTTGAAAATGTGCATCTTAAATTAAAGTGCTTAAGAAAAATGAAATAAAAGTAGCAGCTTGAGTTTCCCTTTTTCTGGTTTTTGCAGTCTTATCTCAACCAAAACAATCTCAACATATTTATTTGAACAATTGAACAGCTTACTCCTCTTCTGTTCTGAGAATAAATGACTAGCTGACTAAGAAGTCATACTTTTGCAGCCTGGGGACAGTAGTTGTACTGGGAGGGAGGGAGACCAGCCAGCCACAGACATAAGCCGTTTTCACACACAGATTGTGCAAAATTGCAGTTCAAAAGGCCCGCAAAACTGGCAGCCTCGCCACAGAAATTGCTTTCACACACAGCCAAACAGCACCGCCACATTCCCGTCCTGGGGTGTGCTTTCAAGTGACATCCACCCCTCCTGGATTGAAAGGCGAGCGGAGGCATTTCCACCCAGCCAGGGCCGCTGCTGGCCATTTGGGTGCCCTAAGCGTAATTGTTTTGTGGTGCCCCCCCCCCCCCCCCCCGCAAAACTTTCAATAACGAAAGACTGCATAATCATTCATTATGAACGATACTAGTGTATCTCACATTACATTACATGTGGCAAACAAACAACTGTTAGAATTACTGTACATGTCAGCAAACAAGCGATTGTTAAACTGTACATGCAAGCAGGGACGGACTGGGATCATAATTCAGGCTGGGCATTAGATACCAAGCAGGCCAGGCCGATACGGGCCGACGTGCGTGCCGGCGTCTGAAGGGCGGCGGCAAAAAATTTGGGCTGTTTGAAGCCCAATTTGGGCCGTTTGAAGCCAGATTTGGGCCGTTTGAAGCCAGATTTGGGCCATTTGAAGCCCGATTTGGGTCGTTTGAAGCCAGATTTGGGCCAGCTGAAGCCAGATTTGGGCCGGTTGAAGCCAGATTTGGGCCGTTTGAAGCCCAATTTGGGATGAGTCCAATTTTACAATGAGATGCACCCACTTTAACCCTGAATAAAGTAATAAAACCACTAGTAAACCAATAGGTGGCGCCTGGCCTGCTGTTCAGTGAGTGGCCTGACTGAGGGCACCAAAAAAAAAAAAAAACTTTTTTTTTTTTTGGTGCCCTCAGTCACATGATGCCCTACGCAGTCTGCGTACTCTGCGTAATGGGGTGCGGCGGGCCTGCACCCAGCTCCTCGCCCAAATGAATATTTTCATTTGATGAACGAATTCATTCAACAACCAAACATTGCTGATGTACACCAGCCAACGAGGTGCAGCTGCGGTTGTTAAGGATCAAACTGATAAAACACGAAAGTGTTGTCCACATGCAGCATGGTAACAAGGCTTTCAATATTCATCTGATCGACTTTATGCATCACAGACGCACCATCATGTAGCCTATTAGGTAGGCTACAAGGCTAATTCTTATCTTTTGGTTCCAGTTTTTTGTAAAGCAAATGATTCCCATCAAGTAGCCTAATTAGGGGCCGTTCTGAAAGACGACGCCCGCATATCAAACAGCTGCAGTCTGCATAACGTTCGTCAGGGGAATAGTATAGGCTATAAATGCACATGACTACTATAACGTAAGGGAATGCACAACTGGCTAGCTAGACAGATTGCAGTTCTGGAGCTGGTTTCCAGAGGGAATATCCTCAGACCAACTCGCCACAGACAGCTATAGTCCTCTGAAGCGTATTATTATATCCGTAAATTTTACCTAGGCTACTAATGTCAACATCGTTTGAGCATAAAGCCTAACCTACTTACAGGCACGGAGCATTCCTCCTGGCGCATGATTGTATAGGCTACTTTTTTACTTTCACTGTCTTTCTTGCTGCTTGAGGTGATTTCCCCTGTAATTTTTTTATGAATGAGCTGAGCATTCGCACTGTTCCGGCTTGCTGCTCCTATGCTTTCAAGTGGAGGCGGGTTACCTGCTAACCCGGCGCTGTGACTAGGTCGGCTTGGGGGACAAAAGGTGTACAACAATTACCCACCAACGCGCGTTCAAAACTTTCACATCGGAGGCGCGGATCCTATTTTCCGTGCATTTTGCGGCTTTCAAGGCCGGTGTGAAAGCACCTATAGACACAGAGACAGACAGACAGACACACACACACACACACACACACACACACACACACACACACACACACACACACACACACACACACACACACACACACACACACACACACACACACACCTCTCATTCTTTCTCTTGAGTGAGAGAAGTGAGCTCTTGCTTGTCCTGCCAGGATTTTAAATCTGGGCTGGAATGGTGTCAGGGCCATTCTCATACACATGTGGAGGTGCTCATTGGTGAGCCTGGAACCATATTTGGTTTTGATGATGTTCATAGTGGAGAAAGCTGTCTCACAACTGTATGTGGAGCCAAACATGGTTAAGATGTACAGTGCTACTGGGAAAGCTGTCTCTGAGACCAGTTTGAGCCAGAAAGTGGCATGGTCAGTTCCTCCAAAATGCTCTTTCAAGGCCACGTCTGCCTGGAGATCGATCAGTTGCATCTGGAGAGGCCCAGCATTTGCCCACTTGAAGTGCTGTGTGACTTCCTTTGAGAACCCCCTGATATCTTTGATGAGGAATGGGTTCTGAATGAACAGGGTGAGCTGCTGTCCAAGACTGAAGCTGTCGAAACGCTTGCTGAAGTTTACAATCAGCTTGTCAACAAAGTCAACAAAATGAGAAACATCTCTCTCTCCGTGGACCTGTTTCTGCACTGTTGTGAAGTGTGCACAGTCTCCCTGCAGGTCTTCCTTGAACACCTTAAGTTTCCTCTGAAAGGAGTTGACCTCTGTCATCAGGTCACAAACTGAATTGTCCTTTCCCTGTAGCTTTAAATTCAGTTCATTCAACCAAAAAAGCTACAATATCCATCTTCTTCTCATCTACCAAAAAGAGAGAAAATGATGTGGCCTTCTGGCTCTTCAGCTGTGCCAAAAAAGCTGTGATTTCCTGTCGGATGGACCAAAAGCGCTCCAACCAGATTCAAGATTCAAGATTCAAGATTCAAGATTCAAGATTTTTATTGTCACTCCGTAGTACAAGTATCACGTGTGAAATTCTTGTGCTGTAGGCTCCGTTACAACATAGTGCCTTTGCTGAGCTATCTTACATTATTGTGGAGCAGAAGATCATCAGCATCTGCTCCAACTTCTCTGAGGAATTCCCTGAGCAGGCGATGCTGGTGAGAAGAGGATGCCCTAAGAAAGTTAATCATTCTCATCATTGTGTTCATCACCTCAGCATACTCATCGGACAGGCTGGAGCACAGGACTGATTGATGAATGATGCAATGGTAAGAGATGAGCTCAGGATTGTCCTCTTTCATTCTTGCCACAGCTCCTTTCTCTCTCCCTACCATGGCAGGGGCTCCATCTGTGGTAATGGAAATCACTTGTTTTGGCTCTATTCCCCTCTTGGTTAACATCTCCTTTATGGCCAGGTAGATGTCCTCTCCTCTTGTACTGGTGTGAAGGGATGTCACACCTAACAGGTCTTCACAGAACTCTTTTTTCTCCTTGTTGAAGAACCTTACATAAATTAACAGCTGGGCATTGTCAGACACATCAGTAGACTCATCTACAGCTAAGCTTATGCATGGTGTCTTATGAACTGCTTCATCCAGCTGTGCTAGCTCATCCTGGCTTAATATTTCTGTTTTCTTTGTAGCTGAAGATGCAGACATGGTATTTGATTTATTTTTCCACAAAGCTCTTCTTTTCACATTGCTGCTTTTAATAAGTGCCACGGTCTCGCAGCAGATCAGACAGACAGGCTTTGAACTGCCCATGGGGAGGATAAACATGTACAAATCTGTCCATTCTTCATTAAAAACTCGGTTCTCTGTGTCCACTTTTCTCTTTTTAGAGCACGCCATACTTCTTCTCACCTATTTCTCCACCGTGTGTGTGTATGTGTGTGTGTGTGTGTGTGTGTGTGTGTGTGTGTGTGCGTGTGTGTGTATCGCTGCTCACTGACACAGCTGTGACAAGCAGAGTGGACCCGCACGGAGGAATCTTGGAACGGCTGGAATGTACATTGCATTGGCCGAGTAGCGTCACGTGGGACTCCAAACTAGTACCGTAAATGCTAGAATAGCCAGAAAAGCTGTGCCATTTAAAAATACAAAACACTGCAACATTGAAGAAAAATCTCAATATAATAACAGCTTATAGGTCTGGGTCCGCATAGGATGGCGTCTCCGTCCGGATTCGGACCGCCTATTAGTGACCCCTGTTCTAGCCCATAAATGTTAATATGCCAATAATGCCAATAAGTATGTAAAATACAAAATAAAACGAACGGTAATGTCTTAATTTAATGTAGAGTACAAATGACATGTAACTGGCTTGTTAAACTCCCATTCCAGGAATATCGCTATTTACAGTACCACGGCTTGACGCACACTTCAAGGCGGGCAGCCAGCACTCCTAGGCTTGGAAACGGCTGTCCGCGCGGAGGCAGCTGCCACCTGGTCCTCTGCCCTGGGAGCTCGCGCTGTGCAGCCAGCGAGTACGCACTCCACGGGGCTGTATTTATTATATTATATTGTGTTTGTACATGGGCTCTTATTGAAACGTGACCGGTAGGTTTCAGATTTGTCCTGTAAAATACATTATTTGCGGTGTCCAGTGCGGAGTGCTCTCCTGAGGCACAGATCATCGCATTATTATGGATCCCACTCTTATTTGGGTCAGAACATGCTCTACGCAGCATTCAAGCACCAGGAATGGCCAACGCCAACTCCAGTTCCTAATCGCAGACACGCTTACTTTCCAACGGTCAAATCAAACTCCTCCACATGCTATGTCACCACCTCTCTACCCTGTTTCAGTTGGAATACGTCATGATAAAGAATCACAGACCCCCAGAATCTCATTTCAGCTCGACTTTAATCGAAATCCCCATACAAAATTCCCATTGTCTATGGCGAGCTGGTCTACAAAATGTACGTCATCCCTGTGGTACTGTGGTATTCATCTGTTATGCGGTGATTTTTAGCTGTACACAGTCTCCCGGCCATCACCCCCTTCGCTTCCTAAACAGGGAAAGTAATTTTTTGGTTTTTCCAATCCGTAAATGCCCATGTTGTGAGTCATTTGAGATGAAGAAGAACACGATTAGTGGGTCTCAAAGTGAGGTCCTTGATAGGGTTCTGGTGGGAGTCCACTTAGCAAATTCATGAATTGATAAATGTCAGCATTAGCCTATTTCACTTACAAGAAGTTAACACAATTAGAGAATGTAGAAGAATTATTATATTTATATAGTTTCACTGTTACATACAGGCATAGGTGATTCTAGGCTTTCCAAACAGGGGTTGCACCACCAAGAAGGTAATAGGACTCCGACTGGGGGGTATCTAGACTGGGAGGTATCTAGGGGGGGGGCTGTGCACCCCCTAGACAAAGACATTTTGTAAATTTTAAAGTAAAATGCATTAATCTGGTGCACTCTGAGTTTAACTGCCATACATATTATTTTGTTATTTATGTCATTACTTGAAATGTTACATGTATGTATGTAATTTATTTTCATGAATATTGATTTGTTTGTAATGTTAGATAGGAAGGAGTTTATGTTCTGTGTTGTTAGGGGGACACTTTTGACTGTGACACTCATCTAGAAGCATCCGGCAGCCATCAGCCATATGGTCAGAAGAAAGTAGCTCTGCTAAGTTTAAGATAATAAATTAAAGAAAGAAGGAAGAAGAAGAAGATATTTTAAGTTTAAGAAGAGGTTTTTGGAAGATTTATGTTTTTGAAGTTTATTCTTTCATTCTTTGGTCAAGCCATTCTCACAACTCATTCCCTCTCAGTTGTGTGCAGCCAGTGAGTTCGACTATCACTCCCTCCAGTAAGAGACCACGGTTCTTCTGCTATAGATGGATTTATTGAGCTGCTCTCCACCATCCCCAAATCCACCTTCGAACTCAGACCTGCTGAGACTTTCTCCATTCTGCGTGCCCGACAAGGAGGTGCCGACAGGCAGCTCATCAAGACGGGACATACAGATAAGCCTGCTGTTAAGGACACACAAGGTCATCAGTTTTCTCATGAAACGTCCATAAGCCAGGCACTAAAGTTTGTGTTCTGAAGGTGACACAAGGATTGAAAAACTACAAGGGACTGTGTGTAGCCTATAACAAAAACAGCTGTTTCACAAGATATAAGGGCTAATTGTTTTTGTAGTCTACTTGGTTTTATAGTGACTATATTATTTATTTGAAGAAAGGCATTTGTTTACTTTGGAGAATAAAGAAATATTTGTGTACATTTAAGTAAGTTGACATTCAAAGGGACGTTTTCTATTCATGGTCATGGTCAACTATTTCTATGCAAGTTGAAATGTTGCATTAAGGACACTTTGCCTACTGTAATTGACTAACATTTCCAAGCCTTTATAATTAGGGTTGATTTCGTTGACAGTGATCTAATTTAGTTAGCCTATTCACTTGAGTATTTTTGTGAAAATGTTTCTTATTACGTGAGACAAGTTAATTATATGCTGTAGGCTACAGGTCATTTCCAAATCATTTAAAATGTCACAAGAACAAGAACTAGCTGCCATAGAAGAACAAGAGCCAGAACAAACAGATGAGTCTATCATTGTAGACCCACCAGTACAGCCGGAACAGCTTCGTAGAAGTGAAAGACCCCGCGTATTAACAGAAAAAGGAAAGGCACTTCACTCTAACTAAGGCTCTAACTAAGGTGGCTAAAAAATCAGTAGTAAAACAGGATCCCAGTAACATCCTACAAGAGCACATCAGCACTATTTAAAGGGAATTAGCTGAACTGAATACTATTTATGATGAATACTGAAGTGTTGACAGCCCTGCTCATGACATGCGCCGCAAGCTGGACAAGTGCACATCAGTCACCAGTATTGTTGTACAGAATGCTCAGTCTCAAATTCAAGGAACAAATGAGGAGTTGATTTGGCCTGATGCTAACTCTGTATTCCCATCTTCAATCTCTAGTAGTTCAACTCCAGCTAAGGTTAATTCCATTCGCTCTCATACATCCTCAATCAAAAGACAAGAATCTGCCGCCGAGTATGCAGCTACGCAAGCTGTATTGCAGATTATGGCTCAGCAAGACTGCCAACAAGAGAAGCTGCAAAGACTTGAAGCTGAGGATAAGCAGATGGTTGCAGAGCAGCTTCATTAACTCGCCGTTTACAAGCAGAAAAGGAAGAGACTGAACGTAGGATAGAAAAGGAGAAACAAGAGGCTGCTCTTGTAAAGAAACAGCAAGAAGAAAAGGCTGCAAGGAAAAGGTCTGTAGAACACTTGAAAAGAGAGCTTGAGCATTTGGAGGAGATGATAAGGTTGAATGCAGCCAGAGCAAAACTTCAAGTCTATGATGAAAATGAGTTCTATTCAGACCGGAGAGTGAGACGCGCGGCCCAGCACGTAACAGGATGTGAGTTGCCAGAACTGCATGAACTGTATAAACAGCGGTGCCTCAGGAGGTCCCTGAAGATCATCAAAGACACAAACCATCCCCACAACAGCCTGTTCTCCCTGTTACCCTCAGGGAGGAGACACAGGGTTCCAAAAGCACGCACAAATCGCTTGAGGAACAGTTTCTTCCCGCAGGCCACGAGACTCCTTAACATACACAAATAGTGTAGTAGCCGTAATGTACCGTACTGTAGCTGCTACCATTACGTATGTCTAATGTTTAATTGTATGTTTAATAAGGTACATGCTATTTGCACCTGTATGTCAAATACGTCGAATTTAAAATGTTTAAGCACGTCTAAAGTATGCACACGACATGTGCACCTATGTGCAGTGAATATGCCACTGTCTCTGACTTGTCTTATCACTATACTGCCTTATTGTTGTTGTGTCTCTTGTTGTTTTTGCACTCATATGCCCTGTTATATTTGTACTATGTTGTAAACGGAGTCCACAGCACAAGAATTTCACACGTGATACTTGTACCATGGAGTGACAATAAAAAATCTTGAATCTTGAACCAAGGACTTAAACCACAGAAATATGAAGTGCCTACAGTTGTGCAAGCAAGTACGGTAAACAGGTGAACACTGTGTATCAGCACACACAACCACTAAGAGATGTGGCTCCAAGAAATATGATTCAAGATGACACAGGCGAGCTTGTGAAAGTTTTGGCTGAGGCTATATCAGCAAATAGGCGACCCATTCTTTAGTGGGGATCCACTCAAGTTTAAGCATTGGAAAATATTCCAACTACAGTAAAAATCTTCTTCCTTCAGAAATATGTTGGAGGAGCAGCTAAAGAGGCCTTAGAAGGATATTTTCTGACTGATTCAGAAGATTCATACTACGCAGCATGGGACCTGCTCAATGAACGATATGGCGAGCCTTTTGTAATCGCTAAGGCCTTCCGAGACAAACTTCATGCCTGGCCAAAATTAGCCTCAAAGGAGAGTGCTGAGCAAAGAAAGTTTGTGGACTTTTTACGCAGTTGCGAATCTGCCATGGCTCACAATGAAAGTCTAAATGTTCTTAACTCATTCAGGGCCAATGACGTCTTTGACGTGTTATCAGGAATAGCCCAGAGGGCCAATGACGTGTTTGACGTGTTTTTGTTTTTATTACTGCAGGGCGTAGTTAAAACACTTCCCCAGCCTGTCACATGGTATCAGGTCCCTATTATCTAAGACAATACGTGAACAAACACATACCGCAGCTGTTGTTTTGAAATTGAGCAGGAGGAAAAGCAAACGGATAAGGAGCTTGCCTTGTGCAGACAGGAGAAACGCCATTGAAACGCCCCTCGCGCGCTGCAGGAGCTGGTCGCTTTCCTGTGTGCCAGCTGGAGAAAACCGGAGAAAGTAATCCACAGATGCGTTTGATCATCGGAGGAATGAGGAAATGATCGATCAGCAGTGATCAGAGGGCGGTGAGGACGTGTTGAATAGCCGAGGGGAAAACGGGAACGATAGCAGGGAGGATATGACAGGGAGACATGGACGAGCAGCACACGAACAGCTAGGCAGGCAGAACCCAGCTAGCAGGGAATGTTCCCACAACATTGGCTAACATTCCCTACCAGTTCTATAAATGTTTTTATGTTTTTATGTTTTATATTTATATTTTTTAATCTAATGTTTTTAATCTAATGTTCAGATAACATTTTAAGGATGTTATTAATTTAAACTAATGTTCCTATAATGTTACATGCTAACAAAGGAAGAACGTTTTTGGTGCAACATTCCAAGGGTGTTTTGGGGATGTTGTTGAGGTAACAGATTATAGATTGTTCTTCTATAAAACATTCCCACAATGTTTAATGATAACAAAGATAGAACATTCTCAACACAACATTCTTAAAGTGTTTTCAGGATGTTATTCAGGCCTCAGATTAGAGAACATTTTTTTACAAAATGTTCCTAAAATGTTAGATGATAACAAAGGATGAACATTTTCAACAGAACATTCTGGAAATGTTATGCCGATATTTTGATGCCTCAGATGACAGAACGTTGTTCATAGAACGTTTCCACAACATTAGATGATAACAAAGGAAGAACATTGTCAAAGCAACATTTTCAAAATGTTTTCAGGATGTTATGTGTTGTCATATAATGTTTCCACAATGTTAGCTAATAACAAAGGAAGGACATTCTCAAAGGAACATTTTTAAAATGTTTTGAGGATGTTATGTGTTGTTATAGAATGTTCCCACAATGTAAGCTGATAACAAAGGAAGGACATTCTCAAAGGAACATTTTTCAAATATTTTCAGGATGTTGTGTGTTTTAATATAATGTTCCCACAATGTTAGCTGATAACAAAGGAAGGACATTCTCAAAGGAACATTTTTAAATGTTTCCTGGATGTTAAGTGTTGTTATAGAATGTTCCCACAATGTTAGCTGATAACAAAGGAAGGACATTCTCAAAGGAACATTTTTAAAATGTTTTCAGGATGTTGTGTGTTTTAATATAATGTTCCCACAATGTTCGCTGATAACAAAGGAAGGACATTCTCAAAGGAACATTTTTAAATGTTTCCTGGATGTTAAGTGTTGTTATAGAATGTTCCCACAATGTTAGCTGATAACAAAGGAAGGACATTCTCAAAGGAACATTTTTAAAATGTTTTCAGGATGTTGTGTGTTTTAATATAATGTTCCCACAATGTTAGCTGATAACAAAGGAAGGACATTCTCAAAGGAACATTTTTAAAATGTTTCCAGGATGTTAAGTGTTTTATAGAATGTTCTCACAATGTTAGCTGATAACAAAGGAAGGACATTCTCAAAGCAACATTTTCAAAATGTTGCCAGGATGTTGTGTTTTTTATAGAATGTTCCCACAGCGTTGGCTGATAACAAAGGAAGGACATTCTCAAAATAACATTTTCAAAATGTTTCCTGGATGTTATTTTTTTTTATAGAATGTTCCCACAATGTTAGCTGATAACAAAGGAAGGACATTCTCAAAGGAACGTTTTTAAAATGTTTTCAGGATGTTGTGTGTTTTAATATAATGTTCCCACAATGTTCGCTGATAACAAAGGAAGGACATTCTCAAAGGAACATTTTTAAAATGTTTCCTGGATGTTAAGTGTTGTTATAGAATGTTCCCACAATGTTAGCTGATAACAAAGGAAGGACATTCTCAAAGGAACATTTTAAAATGTTTCCTGGATGTTAAGTGTTGTTATAGAATGTTCTCACAATGTTAGCTGATAACAAAGGAAGGACATTCTCAAAGGAACATTTTTAAAATGTTTTCAGGATGTTGTGTGTTTTAATATAATGTTCCCACAATGTTAGCTGATAACAAAGGAAGGACATTCTCAAAGGAACATTTTAAAATGTTTCCTGGATGTTAAGTGTTGTTATAGAATGTTCTCACAATGTTAGCTGATAACAAAGGAAGGACATTCTCAAAGGAACATTTTTAAAATGTTTTCAGGATGTTGTGTGTTTTAATATAATGTTCCCACAATGTTAGCTGATAACAAAGGAAGGACATTCTCAAAGGAACATTTTTAAAATGTTTCCAGGATGTTATGTTTTTTATAGAATGTTCCCACAGCGTTGGCTGATAACAAAGGAAGGACATTCTCAAAATAACATTTTCAAAATGTTTCCTGGATGTTATGTTTTTTTATAGAATGTTCCCACAATGTTAGCTGATAACAAAGGAAGGACATTCTCAAAGGAACATTTTTAAAATGTTTTCAGGATGTTGTGTGTTTTTATAGAATGTTCCCACAACGTTGGCTGATAACAAAGGAAGGACATTCTCAAAGGAACATTTTCAAAATGTTTTCAGGATGCTATGTGTTTTATAGAATGTTCCCACAATGTTAGCTGATAACAAAGGAAGGACATTCTCAAAGGAACATTTTCAAAATGTTTTCAGGATGTTACGTGTTTTTATAGAATGTTCCCACAATGTTAGCTGATAACAAAGGAAGGACATTCTCAAAGGAACATTTTCAAAATGTTTTCAGGATGTTACGTGTTTTTATAGAATGTTCCCACAATGTTAGCTGATAACAAAGGAAGGACATTCTCAAAGCAACATTTTCAAAATGTTTTCAGGATGTTATGTGTTTTTTTTTAGAATGCTCCCACAACATTAGCTGATAACAAAGGAAGGACATTCTCAAAGGAACATTTTTAAAATGTTTCCAGGATGTAAGTGTTTTTATAGGATGTTCCTATAATGTTAGCTGATAACAAAGGAAGGACATTCTCAAAGGAACATTTATCAAATGTTTCCAGGATGTTATTGAAGCCTCGGATTACAGAATTTTTTTTCTAAAATGTTTCCACAATGTTAGATGATAACAAAGCAAGGACATTCTCAAATGAACATTTTAAAAATCTTCTCATGATGTTATGTGTTTTTATAGAATGTTCCCACAATACTAGCTGATAACAAAGGAAGGACATTCTCAAAGGAACATTTTCAAAATGTTTTCAGGATGTTATGTGTTTTTTTTATAATGCTCCCACAACATTAGCTGATAACAAAGGAAGGACATTCTCAAAGGAACATTTTTAAAATGTTTCCAGGATGTTAAGTGTTTTTATAGGATGTTCCTATAATGTTAGCTGATAACAAAGGAAGGACATTCTCAAAGGAACATTTATCAAATGTTTCCAGGATGTTATTGAAGCCTCGGATTACAGAACATTTTTTCTAAAATGTTTCCACTATGTTAGCTGATAACAAAGGAAGGACATTCTCAAAGGAACATTTATCAAATGTTTCCAGGATGTTATTGAAGCCTCGGATTACAGAACATTTTTTCTAAAATGTTTCCACAATGTTAGCTGATAACAAAGGAAGGACATTCTCAAAGCAACATTTTTAAAATGTTTCCAGGATGTAGGTGTTTTTATAGAATGTTCCCACAATGTTAGCTGATAACAAAGGAAGGACATTCTCAAATAGTGGGGGGCCTTGGGGATATTTTGGTTCAGATTCTTCCAAAAGCACCAAATTTGGCACAGATGTTGTCCATATACTTAATCAAATTTTGCCGGGCACCAAGATAGGTGCCCCACGGGGCCGCCATATTGGCAAAATCTAATATGGCCACCACCCCAAAAAACGAAAAGGGTTACAATCATAAATTATACCACTTTTTAGGGGTTTTCTGGGTCGTAGAATCTGATTCTGATGTTATTTAAATTATTTGAGGTCAAGTCTAACCCTCAGAGTTAGCATAAAGGTCATTTTGGGGTAAAATCCAGTGTTTCTGGTGCGTCAACGCAGATTCTACCTCCAAAAAAGTATTTCTCATTATAAGCTGTAGCCTACATGTATATGTCACATTAGTTTGACATCTCATCATTGGATGTTTACCCCTTAAGGTCACTAAAGAAATCAGTGAGGATTAGATTCAGGAACAACTTATATTGAAACAAAATGATATCTGCAGTGTGCATTTATTCATCAAAATACAAGGATTGTTAATATTTTAAGGACCGAGAAGCAGAATGCTAGAGGCAGGTGTAACAATGAAAAGCCCCGTGGGGCACAAAACTAAACATTCCAACATGTTCTTAATGA
The DNA here is from genome assembly GCF_964638095.1 of Poromitra crassiceps. Taxonomy (NCBI): domain Eukaryota; kingdom Metazoa; phylum Chordata; class Actinopteri; order Beryciformes; family Melamphaidae; genus Poromitra; species Poromitra crassiceps. Next base: position 121,731 of record NW_028152120.1, read on the forward strand.
ACAACAGGCAGGTAGGCGGTCTAGCAAGCAGTCTGACAAGCAGACAGGATGGCTGACAAGCAGGCAGGCAAGCAGGCACAGTAATCCAAGAAGCTGAGGGCAGAAAGAAATGTAGGTCAGCAGAGTCAACAGATCCAGGGGTTGTCGGAAATTAGGTGTATAAAATAAATAAATAACAATGTGAGAGTTAGGCTACAGAAAGCGGCTTTACCATCCTGAGGGTGGAGCAGGGCAGGCAGGGTCAGGAGAGGTGCAGGGCAGGGCCATGCTGAAGGTGGAGCAGGGCAGGCAGGGTCAGGAGAGGTGCAGGGCAGGGCCATGCTGAAGGTGGAGCAGGGTCAGGAGAGGTGCAGGGCAGATCTTTACCATGCTGAGGGTGGAGCAGGGCAGGCAGGGTCAGGAGAGGTGCAGAGCAGAGCCGTAGGGCAGATGGAGGCTGTAGTTACTGGTGATTGTCGCTGTTGTTAAGGCACCCGCCTTCACATTTGCAGAGGACTGTGCATCTGACACTGGTACGGTTGCATTTGCACCTTCCCGTGCATGCCTTGAGGCAGCCGCAGTGCACGAGAAGGGCACATGCTGCTGATGCATCACTGAGAGTGGTCCATAGTGGTTGCCATGTACCGGTGCCATCTTTGTGCCAGCCCCACTCACTGAAGTCAGGAATTTCCTGCTGGACTCGGGTGGCCTGACTCCAGTAGAAACTCGCCTGTAAGAGCGCTCGCTTGATGTGCTGGAACAGTGCGGCTTGGGTAGGTGGGAGGCTTTCTAACGACCTGCTTCCAGTGGTGAAGAGGTGATGTCTGGCCTCATTGACACCAGCTGCACCACACCCCTTGCTGTACATCAGTATGACAAAGCGTTTGATGGTCTGCATATGGACAGACTCGAGACTGAAGAGGTCAGGGTTATGAGTGAGAGCCACTAATGTGTCGGTGAGGCCCGGTGTGCTAGTCCAGGCTGCCCAAGCTGTCTTCTTGCCACATCCAAGAAACTGTGAAGTCTTGTCACACCCTGTTAAGCTGTGGAAGAGGGGTAGTGCCAAGGACTTTGACGGACCAAGATCAGAGTAGATGGTATGGACCGGTATGTCACGATACCTTTTACGACTGTCAAAACGATGACATCGCTGTCTACTGTGCGAACATAGGCTGTTGTATGACCCTGCTCTGCCGCATGTGCCAGATGCAGGAGGATCCTGGTGTCTGCCTTGTAATGGTTACACATCTGGGGCCGGTTTCACCAACTGGTCTTACGACTGGTCTTAAGCTAAGTTGGCCGTAACTTTACGACCTAACAGCTACGCCGGTTGCACCAACAGGGCAAAAGCCTTCTTCTCACTAAGACCGGGCGTAAATATTACGCTTAGTCCAGAGCAGGCGTAAGGTGCAGTCATGGGTGCAGTATAGACGGTTTTCACCTGTGTGTTGCGCAATAGCTACAACCCCTGGCTGTATTCAGACCCCAAGCATATCTTGTGCGTTTGATGTGATGCTCATTGAGCGCAGACTGTGCGCGACCGGATGTCAGGACCTCAGCCTTGGACAGGACGGTGACCCAGAGTCGAGCAGCAGCTTCCCAATCATTAGATGCATCTTGTCTTCAATGTGCAGCGCGCCCATCATTGCAACCAGCTTGTCTTCTCCCAAAGTGTGGGGATATTGCCATTGGAGCAGTTTGATGATAGCATACAGCGGCTGATCTGCACGGAGGACGCTAATCTGGCCTGGGTTGAGGAACTCAGTGCCCTGCATTGTCAGTTCCATGACTGTTTACCAAAGATACATGCTGTTACTGTTTGTCACGTTTTGTCCCCTCCCCTGTCTCTAATAGACACGTTTGAAAATCTAACGTTATAGGGCAAAACATTATTTCCGAAAATAATAATAATGAATAAGTATAAAGAAGTTGGATTTAACCCCAAAACGACCTATGCTAGTGACCTTGAGGAGTAAACGTCAAATAATGAGATGTCAAACTAATGTGACATATACATGTACAGTACAGCTTATAATGAGAAATACTATTTTGGAGGTAGAATTTGCGATGACGCACCAGAAACACTGGATTTGACCCCAAAGTGACATCTATGCTAACTTTGAGGGGTAAACTTGACCTCAATTCATTAAAATAACATCAGAAGCTGATTCTACAACCCAGAAAACCCCTAAGAAGTGGTATAATTTATGATTCTAACCCTTTTCGTTTTTTGGGGTGGTGGCCATATTGGATTTTGCAAATATGGCGGCCCCGTGGGGCGCCTAGCAAAATTTTATTAAGTATGGTATGGACAACATCTGTGCCAAATTTGGTGCTTTTGGAAGAATCTGAACCAAACGGCCCTTATAATGCCCTAAGGCCCCCGACTAAAAGGAACATTTATCAAATGTTTCCAGGATGTTATTGAAGCCCCTCGGATTACAGAACATTTTTTCTAAAACATTTGTGTAAAATGTATGACGTTTGGCTGATTGTTGACAACCAAGTAATAAGTAAAGTCATTGTATTACTTTTTAAATGAATAATCAATAATAAGTAACTAATTATACTTCCCAAACACTAATTCTCAGAATGTTTGGAACTGGCTCACATTAAAATAACATGTCTGTCTGTCCGTCCGTCTGTCTGCCTGTCTGTCTATCCGTGTGAGAAGGTAGCAAGGTGACATTGACATTTAGGATCTTAAAATGTACTTTTTCTCTCTCTCAGCACTGATCTCTATTTGTCTGAAATTTCAGCTCTTCAAATAAGATCAGTAAGATCCAAATTAGCCTGCCCTGCACAAACACAATCATGTGTCTCAGACTCTCAGTGATCAAATTCAAGTATCAGCTCCATGTAGCCTACTAACTGCTAAAACTCAGAAGGTGGCGGTATTGCACAAAATGCTGTTTGCCAACCGCCATTAAACAGAAGAAGAAGAAGAAGGTACTACCCGGGTCCATACTATCAACAGGAAAGACAGATCCTCAACAACAGATTGGAGAGCAATAGTATCAAGCTGGATTTAAAAGCAATATTGCAGTTGAATTCAGGGAATGTGGGATATAGGGATATATTTTCATTTCTAGAAGAAACTGGGCTAAGTAAAAGAATATAGTCAGGATAGTGTAGTGTTTTAGGAAACCATTCTGATCCACACTCCATTTCAGAAGGTGGCGGTAATGCACCATAAGTTGTTTGCCAACCGCCATAATACACTAGAAGAAGAAGAAGAAGAAGGTACTACCCGGAAGTGACCAGGCCAGCACAGCACAACAAGTTTCGTTTGAAATTCGAGCGGGCGTTTCACCGGAGGGTAGCCTGCCGCCCGGGATACGGTAATATTGACAAAACTAGTTGCTTATAATGTATTTGAAACTGTATGTCTTGTATAAGCAGACGGTACCGAAGTATTTTGGTGTACCCCGAAACGCAACATTATGTGTGTTTTTCTATCAGCTAGCATACGTTAGCTAACGCTAAAGCAGATTAGCTTGCATTAGCGCTTATTCTCTAGAGACTGCTTTACACAACGTTACCAGCGTTATTTAACGCTAGGTTAGTCCGTGAGACTGATGTAACGTTAATGTTACGGTAAGTAGTTAAATCGTTTTAGACTTATTTGTGAATTGCATTTACTCAAAGGGTGAACAGTATACAAAACAATGCTAGCTGACGTTAGTGCGGGAGTCAGTCTGCTTAGCTAGCTGCCAGAGACAATCAACTACCAATGGGTTGCAACTACTGTATAACGTTAGCTGCTAACTCAATGCTAAGTTACAACTCTCTCCTGTTCACAATTTAGGCAGTGATGTCAGGAGGATTTTGTCTGTCTTGAAGGGGTGATCATGAAAGGCTACGACAGAAGGTAAGAGAAATAAGGTTACTGTTGTCACTGGGTTCTTTCTCACACACCCTAAAATAGTAAATGGCATGTTAACCTGTCTATTTTGTCATGGTTTATCACAGAACAGAGATTATTTTCTCTCTCTCTCTCTCTCTCTCTCTCTCTCTCTCTCTCTCTCTCTCTCTCTCTCTATATATATATATATATATATATATATATATATATATATATATATATATATATATATTGCAGGGGATTCATCCCCAGGGGAGCAGAGTGATAACTGCAAACTCCACACAGAAACTCCTTTTTGATTAACCCACCTGGGCAGTAGGCAGTGAGGACATGGGGACAGTACAAAGACTGCTTCTAAACGGTTGTTTCACGCAAGCAGTATCATTTTAACAGTGCCGGCTAAATTACTGGCTTCACTAGGCGGACTATCATATCTTCGGATCTGCAATCGGAGGTCGGATACGAGTAGGAGAGCTTTTTTAACAGCGTTTTCCACCTATTGAGGATTTGAACGCTGTGTGACGATGACCGCTGTACGAGAATATTATCGGAGTACAGTAGCAGCGTCACGTTATGGGGCTAGGGGACAGTCAGCTTCTTAGTGTATGTAAAATTCTGACACACTGGAATAGTGATAATATTACAAGTGAAATAATAGACTGTAAACTCTCAATTTCGTGGACCCTCTCTTAATGCAAGTGTGTGTGTGTAGAGAGAGCTATCTCACTCTCTTTCTCCCTGCAGAATCATATTAGCTTCCCCGTGGCCTGGCAGCAAATGCTTTATGGACCGGGGCCCGGTGGGTGGGAACCACTGGTGTAGAGGTAAAAGCACTTGCCTACCACCGCGGAGTCCCAGGTTCAACTCCTGCCAGAGGTACCTCTGGCTTGGTCAGACATTCCTAAAGATTGCCCGTGTCTGCGGGTGGGAAGCCGGTAGGGTATGAGTCCTGGTCGCTGCACTAGCGCCTCATCTGGTTGGCCGGGCCACCTGTTTCGGGGAATGGGCACTGGGGGGAATGGCATGATCCTCCCATGCGCTACGTCCTGCTGGTAAAACCCCTCTGGCTGGCGCAATGACCGTTATAACAGGGAATTGGCCAGGTACATTTGGGGAGAAAATGTGAGAAAAATCCAGAAAAAGAGATTCTCCAGAAGATGCTGACAAAAAAAAGTACACTCATGAGTACTACAGATAGAAAATGAAGTTTTCTGACTGCAATCTTATCTGACTTGGTTGTCCAGCTTAAGGCAGTGTGTCCAGAGGCTGCTCTGTGTGGGCTGCGGCATGCTACCCCCACATTATCTCCTCGGAAAAACTAGTGCTCGACACATCAACTCCATCTGAGACTTCTCGTCCGCAATGGCAGAAATGGTGCCAGGTATGACCAGGATAACTTTATTTTATTCTAATTGATAATTATCCTTGCTTTTCATATATATATATTTTAGAATAAAAACATTGTTTAAGGAAAACAGCAGGGGCCTGGTGCTTGCCTGTGCTTCAGCTTGGCATATACAGCATTGTAGCGATCCTCGGTCTGGAGGTATAAAGCAAGCACATTGGTCCTTGGCCAACAGGATTGTCACTTTGTTCTGATGGTTAACGTTGCTGGGCTTGTAACTAGTGAGAGAGATCGAGGGTTCAAAACCAGCCTCGCCTGTGCTGTTATAGTATATATCATTCTTGGCGACGTGTTCCTGTTTGTGATTACAAGTTAGTCATTTGATGATGGCAAGCATTAAGGCCAGCCCAGGACATGCTCCAGTGAGGCACTGCGAGGTGGAGCTCATTTTTTGACAATTTGACATTTTAATTGTTTAATTTCCATAAATTAGAAACTTCCCCTTATATATAACTTTTTGAATCACTGACATAGCTCTCTCAGATCAAAAGTTATGAATATTTGAATCTGTTATGTCTAAAAGTAAAACGTGCGGGGAAATGGGTTTCATATTTTCTAGAGTGGCATTCCTCCAAAACCATAACAAATACTTTCCCTTGTGTTTTATGAAAATAATTATTCACCATGATGTACTATGGAGATGAAAGTTACTAAATCACTCAAAATCTCAAAATACCTGCTAAACTTGTTTTCAACCTTCTTTGGCTGTGGTGGCCTCCCACAGCTTGAGAAAAGTAATAGGAAAATTGATCGTCTGGCTTCATTGAGTCCCCCCCCACCCCCCCCCCAAAAAAAAAAAAAAAACATGATAGCAGTTGTAACTTTGAAATTACAGCACAATTGTCCATATATCTTGGTATATCAGTATACAGTATATCCAATTAAAAGCCACTTATGAGTACAGATAGAAAATGAAGTTTTCTGACTGCAATCTGACTTTGTTGTCCAGGTTAAGTGTGTTCAGAGGCTGCCCTGTGCACGCTGCATCGTCACTACCCCCTCATCACTCCATCGCCATCGACAACAGATACAGCTGCCCAGAGGTATGACAGTACAACTGTATTTTATTTAAAAAAAGCTGAGGGACCTGGTGCTTGCATGTGGTTGGAATACAGTACCGTAAATTCCGGACTATAAGCCGCGGCTTTTTTCCCGTTTTTTGGCCCCTGCGGCTTATATAACGGTGCGTCTTATCTATGGATTTTTTCAGAAAAAAAAAAAAAATACAAATAAAATCTCTCTTTTTTAGCACTCTTTCTAACTATAAATCCACTTCTGTTTTAATTTCCTCTCTTGCCCTCTTTTCACCACACCGCGGACACTGTGTGCACTGTAAAAATAAACAACGGTGGTGTTGTGTTATGTTGTTTTGTTGAAATGTTACGGTAATACGGTAAATGGGAGCTTCCTCAAACAGCCATCTCTTTCCCGACAATCCCCTCTGTGCGTGACCACTTACATATGGTAATTACGGTAAGCAAACGGCCACTCGGCCATCAACTCCCTCCCCCGACTACCAGGAGAAAATCACAAACTTCGGCGAATTCACACAAAGGAAGATCAAGGAATATTCCATCGAACCGGAGCAGATCATAAATATGGATGAAGTGCCTTTGACGTTCGACCTGCCACTCACTCGGACTGTTAACAAGAAGCGCCCTGGAGGATTCTTTCACCAAAAAAAAGCTTTACTCGTTCTCGACAGCATGAGAACGAGCAGTAGAAGCAACACTCTCACTTACCATGGGGAAGGTACGCAGAAATTCACACGACGCAGCTTTCAAGTTGAAAGCAGTCAATCTCGCATTAAAAGAGGGAAACAGAGCAGCCGCGCGTAACCTGGGCATCGATGAGTCAATGGTGAGGCGTTGGACGGTGCAGCAGGAGGAACTGTCTCAGCACGGAATATTATAGGAGTGTGAAAACATCCACAATCACCAACGGGTTCCAAAACGCTGGACTGCTGCGGGATGAAGAGGATGACGCCGCCACAGCTGGCGCTGAGGGCCGTCAGAGGCTTCAGAGGCTGTTCGATGCCGACAGTGATGAAGAGGAGTTCGTTGGTTTTGAGTGACAATGAAGGAGAGAGGAGAGTGGTTGACGAAGCCACCCTGAACCTGTTCGTTTCCGACACTGAAGATGAGGACTTTGGTGGTTTCAGTACGCAGGAAGAAGAGGAAGACGAGGATTAGTGACTTGACTTCTCTGGTTACAGGTTTGCTGCACATATAGCCTATTGTTGTGTGATTTTGTCTGGGGATTAGTGACCTGACTTTTGTTTTGTTTTGTTGAAATGTTAATAAATGGGAGCTTCCCCAAACAGCCATCGCTTTCCCGACATTCCTCTCTGTGCACGAACCCTTTCATATGGTAATTAAACATCAAAACACCCGCGGCTTATAGACCGGTGCGGCTTATAGAAGAAAAAAATAGTCAATTTTGGTCCCGCGGCTTATAGACCGGTGCGTCTTATAGTGCGGAATTTACGGTATATATAATATCTTCCCGTTTGTGATTCCCAGAGCGGTCATGTCACCTGTCAAGGGCCTGTACCAGCCACCCACCCTCTGCTGGGATACCAGCCATCCACCCGCTGCTCAGCGCTGCCCTGTGTAGAGCATCCTGCCCACTCTCAGCAGACTTCCCCCAAGCAGGGCTTAAATAGGAAGAGACTAAGGTAGAGTCCTGCTCTGGATGTCTGTTTTTCTTTGCACAGATCCCCATGTCTTATCTTAATCATGGAATATTTCAAATGTGATACAGTTGCCATACTCTTCAGGTGCTTCTAAAAGCTGTTGGGAGTAATTGTTGGTGTGGGTGTGTGTTTCTAGATGTGCCCTCTGTGTGTTTGCTCCAACCTCATCTTCACTGAACATCAGATCATCCTCAGTCTGACTGACCTCACTCAGCCTCAACCCAAAGCACACGCCACTAACGGACTCGTCAACATCAGTAGGTGAGTTATCCCTTTTTATATATATTTTTTTCTCATTTCCCCCAATTGTACTTGGCCAATTTCCCTCTGCTGCCCCGCTTGCTGCTCCACCCCCTCTGTCGATCTGGGGAGAGCCGTAGACTGGCACTATGCTTCCTCCGACACATGCACATTTCCCAGCCGCTTTTCACCTGATAGCGGGGAGCTTCAGTGGCTGGATGTAGCACGTGGGAGGATCACACTATTCCCACCAGTCCCCTTCCGCCCCGAACAGGCGCCCTGACCGACTAGAGGAGGCGGTCGTACAGCGACCTCATGCCCTTAATCTGGCTTCCCGCCCGCAGACACAGCCAATCGTGTCTGTATAGACGCGATTGCGTCATCGCAATATGAACATGCGCAATAAACACATTGCAAAGACTGCCTGAAACGCAATGAATAACAAAAGTGGTTTTATTTACATGCGTCATGCATTCACACTCAGCATCTGATCATTTTGTCTTGTGTTGTAAATCCAGCGCACACCGTCCCCTTGCAACAGTGCACTCCGCCCCTCTGCCAAAGCCCAAACACCAGCACACCAGTGTGTAGTTTCAGCTAGAATTGAATTTCTTTATTCAGTGGGCATAGGCTATGTTTGGGGTCTATGTTACCATTATTAAAGCAGAAAGACATAGGAACTGTATAGCTAATATGCATACCGTAAAATACCAATTATTAGCCCGGGCGTTAATTGACAAAATACGTAGCCAGACCCCGCGTCAATATGGGACCTGCGGCAGTTTGGGACCTGCTTTAATTATTTTTGTACAAAAATATTGCTCAGCAAAGATTGTGAATAGTATGAAATTGTTTATTTAAACCATTTCTTTTATTCAGTTGGCTACAGCCCCCCACACGATTGCTTGTCTATGGGGAGAGCCGCGCCTCCCTCTCAGCGCAGCAGAGCATTGCATGCCAGTTCTGGCCTGTACATGAAATCAAATAAAATTTGAGCTGAACTGTGACCTACCGGTATTTACCACTAAACTTTCTCCGCTGAAGGTGAGAGAACATGATCATCATGTGAGCAGATTATTTGTTGCATGCGCTGCCTCCTCCGCTGGCAGGGGAAACATTATAGCCTATCATACTCACATTTCTCAATCAGAGATGTCAGATTTGTAGGCCTACAAAATCTTCAGAAAATGCCTACACAATTTTCATAACTGTCAGGTGTTGCTGGAAAACGAATTTTTAAAAAGTTCATCACTCACGGAGCCTACCCTCTTCAGTAGCGCACATGTGAAAGTGCCGTGAAATACCAATTAGAAGCTGACTTCTATGCCCGCTGGCAGGGAAACATACCATAGGCACATTTCTCAAAATAATTATTACACCAGAGATGTCGGTTTTAGTGTATAAAAATCTTCAGGAAATGCCTACACAATTTTCAGAATCATCAGATGTTGATGGAAAACGAATTTTGATCAGCAAGTTTCGTGCATGTGTTTTTTTTTCCTCGTTGTTCCTCGTTTCCTCGTTGTTCGTCTTCTTCATCCGATTTTTCTTCTTCGTTGTGTTTGGGAGATGCATTCCACAGGATGTCGCAAAGGTAAAAAGAAAACATTGAAAAAACTAACCGCGCGTCAAATTGGGACCTGCTTTTATGTACAAAATATGTATCCAGACCCCGCTTAAATATGGGACCCGCGGCAATTTGGAAGTCGGCTTCTAATTGGTATTTTACGGTACTTTAATATCTGTTTATTTATCGCAAGTCGTATCGTCATCGCTATATTGAACAATGTTATCGCACATCGCAGATTTTCCTCATATCGTGCAGGCTTACCTGCGACCCTCGTCTTGGTAGGCAGGGAATCTACTGCTACACTACCCGGATGCCCAGTAGGAGGAAATATTAAGCAGGAAGTATATGCTAATTTATTTGTCAGCTCATAGTCATCTAATTCTAGGGCTGGCCCGAATAAAAACATTTGGGCTCCGGATATTCGGTGGTAATCAACAGTGAATATTTGGATACTTGAGATGCAACACGCATCTTGGTCTACTTTCGTTTCACGTTTCTCCCCCAGACCATGCTGCCACTGGGGGAGAAACGCGTACACACAGTGGTTATCCTATAGAAAATGACTGAAAGATTATCTAAATATATTAGGCTATAAGCTGTGTTGTGTTCTGTGTGCTGTGAACATGACTCTGGAAGGACTTAACTGCAGACACACGATCCATCAGAAAGGATAGCTTTCTGTTGTTTTGGAATGTCAATGCCATTTAAAAATAAAATAAAAAATGCCTCTAATTTGCGGTGACAAATCTGTCCGTCCAGAAAAAAGATGTGGCCTGTGTGTTTCAGTAGCAGACTACTGTCTCTGCACACCCAGCACCGCCGTTAAGAACTAAAGTAAACACTAGGGATGCACCGATCGATCGGCACGTGACCGGAAATGGCCGATTTTCACGTGATCGGGCCCGACTGGTGACCGGCTCCGGTCAGTCCACATAGCCGATTCTCTGCGCCGGTCGGCTTTCCCCTTTTTTTGTTTGGTCAAATACCTGCAGCTGCACGATGCATGCATTCACGTGACGTGCCCGCACCACAAGCAGCCAAAAGGAAACATGCCAGCATGTCATCCTCATTGTGGAAATTGTACAGTTTGTCACACATGCAAGTTGAAAATAAGCCGCGGAGGAGCAGGGTACATTGCCGAGTCCCGCTCGGCTGGAGTCCACTCCGGTCTGAGTGGCTCGCTTCACCTCACCGGCCCCTCTCTCTCCCCAGCCACAGTGCAACACAGCCGGCTTGGCGAAGTGAAGGTAGGCTACTATCCAGCCCTGTGTTACATTCCCTGACCAGCTGCAGTCCACGTCACCGCTGCCTGCTGCAGATCAGCTGCTGCTGCTATCTGTCAGTCAGTCACGTTGTAACGTGGATACAGGAGAGGAGGACTATTTGTTTCGTATTGCGAATAGAACGACAAACATAATAATAAAACACATCAGACCAGTGTGCAAGCTTTACTGTGCGTGATGATTTTTTTTCCGGATGGCGGATTAAAAGAAACTGACTCAGTGTGTAAACTCAACTCAAACTCATTTCCTCATCTACAGCCAAATCCACAACTGTAGAGTGGGCATGGCTTCGAAGGTCTCTGGGCTCCAGACCTATAAGCTATAAACTCCTTGTCCAGGGATAACATTTTGATGTTTATTTATTTTTATTCTATTCGTTTATTTGGCAGGGACATATACAAAAAAAACATTAAACCCCATAGGGGAAGAGATGCTTTGTAACAGATTTAGCCATAGGCTACTTTCCATCTGGAGCCCCTCATGCAAATGATAAGAAATGTGACATGAATCTTAATTTTCTATTAAAGCAAAGTAAAAAAATTAAAAAATAACCCATCAATTATTGTTCTTGGAAAGAAAATCGGAATCGGCCAAAATTGGTATCGGCAAGTCAGACTATTCGGAAATCGGAATCGGCCAAGAAAATGGCAATCGGTGCATCTCTAGTAAACATGTGTAGTGCCGTTGGTTAGGTTTAGGCAACAAAGCCACATTGTTAAATTTCTACCTCTTCTCTTACAGTTCCTTGACCTATGCGTTCACTATAAAAGCTTGTCTTGCATTAATTTGTCTTTTTCTTTTCTCATCCCCTCAGCCTTGTCGGCGGACAGGTCTTCCGCTCCGGTGCAGAAGGACAGCAGCCTATGGGAGCAGATCACAGCCTGCGTTGTCAGCCAGCGATGCTGGACAGTCCGAAGTTGAGGGTCAGCATGAGGAGAACCCAGACCACAGACCACTTTTTTCAAATGACAATGAGTAAAAATTCTTTTTTTCCCCCTTAATGTGACCAGCCTTTATAATGTGAACAGCTTTGTATGTTCTCTAGCTAGTTCCACAGTCTCCACACATCTGTGACAGTTCACACAACTTTAACACTACAAACATATATACATCAAACACAAGTCAATATACAAGTAATGTGATGATGTCGTTTTTGAGATGTTATGGTAAAAATGAATAAATGAATGAAAAATGTTATTCTGTTGAAAGATGTTTGAATATTCATGTATGATTGTATTAATAGTCCAATTACAATAGGGTAAATTGTCAGTCATCCTAGTGACCACAGTGTCAAGGATCACAGTCAGGGATTTTACCAGAAAACATTTATATAATGTTTTCAACATAATTATTCTTGCAGCGGAATGTTGAAAACGTTCCAGTCCAAAACCTTTTTAAGAACATTTGGGCATAGTATTCTAACAATGTTGTACCTTAACATTTTAAGAAGGTTATCACCAAACATCTTTAAGATGTTTTTAGAGAATTTCATTCTACCTAGAACATTCTGGGAACAAAAATAAGTTATTGTTCAAAATGTTTTAAGAACATTAGGGCATAAAGTTCTAGCAATATTGTCACCAAACATTTTAAGAAGGTTATCAACAAACATTATTAGAATGTTTGTAGAGAATGTTATCCTAAAACATTCTGGGAACTGAAAGAAAACTACCAGCTAAGAACGTTTTTAAGAACATTATGGCATAATGTTCTAGCAATGTTGTCACCAAACATTTTAAGAAGGTTATCAACAAACATTTTTTGAATGTTTGTAGAGAATGTTATCCTAGAACATTCTGGGAACTAAAAGAAAACTACCCGCGGAGAACGTTTTTAAGAACATTATGGCATAATGTGCTAGCAATGTTGTCACCAAACATTTTAAGAAGGTTATCAACAAACATTTTTTGAATGTTTTTAGAGAATGTTATCATAGAACATTCTGGGAACTAAAAGAAAACTACCCGCGGAGAACGTTTTTAAGAACATTATGGCATAATGTGCTAGCAATGTTGTCACCAAACATTTTAAGAAGGTTATCAACAAACATTTTTTGAATGTTTTTAGAGAATGTTATCATAGAACATTCTGGGAACTAAAAGAAAACTTGCCGCGAAAAATATTACAAGAACATTTTGCGTAACCTTCTCAGAACGTTCTTAGAACAAAAAATTTCTAGCTGGGAAGCCCGCTGTCCGTTCTCAAGAGCTTCATGAAATCGCTGGACTGCGTGCCCTCCAGTGTTGCTCCTGGCCAATCCCGGCGCCACAGGGCGTGGTTATTGCTTATCCTATGTGGGGTTAGAAATCACGCAACGAAGGGGGATCGTGTGTGTGTGTGTGTGTGTCTGTGTGTGTGTGTCTGTCTGTCTGTCTGTCTGTCTGTCTGTCTGTCTGTCTGTCTGTCTGTCGGTCTGTCTGTCGGTGTGTCTGTCTGTCTGTCTCTCTGTCTGTCTGTCTGTGTGTCTGTCTGCACACTCACTCACACTGCTGTATGGTTGAATGTAAAAAAAAGCACTTCATGTGTATATATATATATATATATATATATTTTTTTTTTCATTTGTGTCATAACGAATAGTATTTACATGTCTGATGTCAATACAGTTCAAAATAAAAGAATTGAGAGCGAGTTCTGCTTGAGAATGTGTATTTTACAGAAATTGCATTTGCTCCTGTTTGTCATCTGAGAGAGACATTTTGGGTGAAAACAGGGTGTATATAAATGGATATAAGTAGAGTACAGAACATGCTAAAAGCTCACTTTTTTTTTCCTGGTGAACCCAGAGACGTACATCTTCATTTTGAGGTATTGCAAATCACTCTGGTGCTAATAGATAATTTACTGTGGGTCTTGAAAGATGACCAACAATTATGAAAATCTTTGGCCTGTGCTAAATATTGGCAGTCCTAAACTGGCCCTGAATGAGTTAATGATGGAATCGAGAACGAAAAGCTTGCTGCCAAACTACCCGACTGGTTAATTACTGGTTGGAATCGACAGGCCACACAATACCAACTGCAACACAGAAAGTTCCCAAGCTTCAGTTATTTTGTGACATTCCTATCAATGGAAGCTAGTATTGCGTGCAACCCTATAACATCTTTTCATGCGGTACGGCAAAGTGAACATGATAGAGCAAAGGTCAAGAACCAAAACATAGTAGTCACCAAGAACCACACTCTAGGTGCCAAGATCTTCACAACTAACACCAGTGAAAGGAACATAGTCACATGCGGGTTTTGTAAGAAAATAGGACACAGCTTACACAAATGTCATATATTCCTTGAAAGAACAGTCGCTGAAAGAGTCAAATTCATTCAGAGTGAGAGACTGTGCTTCGGCTGCTTGAGTCCTGGCCATCAATCCAACAGCTGCAGTAACCGGATGGTCTGTGACACCTGCTCAAAACATTATCCCACATGCCTACACGAAGATCGCTCAAAGCAAGAGCAAGAACCACAGAGAGAACGATCTAAGGAAATACGTAACAGTAAGGAAGGAAAGCCACAGTCAACACAACTACGAGATGTCACCAAGGAAGCCACATCCAATAGAGTTGTGCAAGATGGCAATAGTACCCAGATTTCAGCAATAATACCTTTCTATGTGTCAACGTCAAGAGATTCAAGCAAGGAAGTTCTTGTCTACGCTCTGCTAGATTCACAAAGTGACTCTTCATTCATTCTTGAGGAAGTGGCAGATGTTCTAGATACAAACACAGAACAAGTGAAGCTGAAACTATCTACAATGTCGTCAAAAAGGACAATTGTACCCTGTAAAAGACTCCAAGACCTACAAGTAAGAGAGAAGATCACAGTGCCAACAGCTTACACTTGTGAATTTATCCCTGCTAATCGGACACACACTGAAGAGTCTATAGTGAATGCTGCTATTAACTTGTGTTTACTTTTGCTACTAAACCAACATCAGGACTTAAAAAAATAGACTATGACTCCACACCCTAAGTGATACACACATGTTATGAGAGTGGTATATATACCCCTCACACTAATATCCGTTTTAGTGTAGAATGGTTAGTTCATTGCTCTGCTCTCCCCTAGAGTGGGACAAACAACCATGTCAAACCCTGTATGCAGCGCGGCCCCAGGCAGGAGGCTGCTTCGCCTGTAGAGTGAGCCGGCCCTTTTATGTCAAGATAAAATAAAAAATCATCTGGCCACTAGGGGTTGCACGTGCAGCCAGTGCACCAACGTACAATCGCCTATGCATACAGGTAGAAATGGATTTTTGCACAAAACTAAGTATGTCAAATAATACAATAGAACACACACATTACATGAATTTATCGATGTTCCTCACCACCTCCTCTCCTCACCTTCTCCTCTCCACACGAGCTCATTGTGTGGAGATCTCATATCACTATGAAATTATTCAAACAAATGACATGCACCAACATGCACAGCATCACAGTAGCTACAACTATGAAATTATCTTATGTTATTTAGTTCTACAAATAAAACATCAATGTGTAAATAATAAATAAACAATAAGGCATCATGCCATCAGCTGAGAATATTTCCCAGCACGTAGAAATGACATAATCCTTCTCCCCAATAAACACATTTTCCCAGCACAGTCAATTACATACAGCTAAAACAATTGGCACTCGCATAATATAAAGAAACATCAATAACTGTTAAATCAAGACACTACCAGTGAACAGCGAACGGGCACTGCAATTCAAGGAGCCACATGGCGGACGAATCCACTGCATGTAGAACGCAATATAAACATCATTCCACACAAACAACAACAAATATTAAACACTCACTGGTTCCTTGGACGCACAGCAGCTTAGAAACAAAAACCCCAGCAACTGGATCAACAGAATATCACTTAAATTCCACTCTGTAACATTAAGAAACCTCTCTGACCAGCAGCCACTTTCTACTTTCACTTTCACGCAGTTCACCAACTCCGTGGGGAAAGAGGGGGGGTTCGTCGTTGCTAGCGCTCTGACTGAGTT
The DNA here is from genome assembly GCF_964638095.1 of Poromitra crassiceps. Lineage (NCBI taxonomy): Eukaryota > Metazoa > Chordata > Actinopteri > Beryciformes > Melamphaidae > Poromitra > Poromitra crassiceps. The sequence goes on from NW_028152120.1 coordinate 137,758, forward strand.
GGTTTCTTCCATGATGCATCATCATGGGAAAAACCAACTCGACGGGGGAAAGAGGGGTGTTTCGCTGCTATCACTTGACTGAGAGGCTGTTGCAGGGAGGCAGTCAAACAAAAATGAATTGGGATATTTCATAACCTCGGGCTAGGCTCGGGGCTAGGGAAAAAACATCCGGGGCTGTAGCACCGGAAGCCCAGGGCTAACGACGCCGATGGTCAAACGCCAAAGTTCAAGGTCACTGTGACCTCACGAACACCATTCCCAAGTTCGTTAACACGATATCTCAGGAACGGCTTGATGGAATTTCTTCCACTTTGGCTCAAACGTCGACTTGGACTCAAGGATGAACTAATTCGATTTTGCTGGTCAAAGGACAAAGGTTAAGGTCACTGTGACCTCATGAAGGCCATTTTCAAGCTTGTTAACGTGATATCTCAAGAACGCCTTGACAGAATTTCTTCCAAAAATGGAATGATTTTATTATAATTACCTGTATGAAGTGTTCGGTGATTCGGTTAACAGTTCTGGCATGAAGTTAGTTTGGGCCTAGAAAACAGACAGGTAAAAATATTAGTTGGTTGTTTTAGATACAAACTTGCAGTAGTGTGCTATAAAGCTAGCAAAAATACTCACAATATCCCTGTTCAATTCAAGTACATTGGTCAGGGTTAGAGAGGATCCGCCAAGGAGGTTTCTGTGTGCTGTGTTTGGGTCCAGTGTGAGTTCACAGGCATCTGATGGAGAGAACAAGACACAATATAGCAGCAGCAGCTTCTCATCTAATACACCTGTTCTGTTTGTTGATTTATTGACAGTCCATTTCTTAGCAGCTTGGCACGCATGATATCAGCCATCATCCTGATTCACAGTAGGATCTGAAATCATGGATTTCACATACTGTGCTGTAGATGGACTTTGCATCTCAATAGTAGAATGTGTGTTGCTTTGTTTTCATGAATCAAACTAAATACACTTCCTCACACCTGGCTTCGATGACGGATCTCCATGTTCCCGCACACTGGAGGAATAAACAGAGAATAAGTCAGATCAGCAGATTATCTTTGATGATGGAACCATGGACATTTAATAACATTCCGTATGAAGGACTCCCACAATCCCACTCATATCAAACATTAAACATCAAACAGATTCCTCAGCTTCTCAGTCTGGCTGCTAGTTTTCTGCTGCATTCAGGTCATATTGAAAGAAGCAGAATAGCAGGATTTTGTTTCTTTTTTTTTACCTTTTACCCTTATTTATACAGGGGGAGTGTCACTGTGGTCTCTACCCTGTAGAGCTCGACAGTCACGTGACTTTTCGTGACGTTTTGCGCCCCGGAAGTAAGTTCCCCATTCATTTTCTCCATAGACATCTCGAAAAAATCCTTGGTAACACTTTATAATAACGTTCAGTCATAAGTCATTTATAAGCCTTTAGGTAATGATGAACTAACCATTTACAAAACATATATACACATTTGTAGATGATTAATACATGTTATGTTAACATATGCAAATGTGTTGTAAGTCATCTATACACTTTTAGATAGATATAAATAAAACATTCCTGTGTAGAAAACCTGTAGAAAGCAGCTGAAGCCAACAGGCTGCCAGGTTCAAAAAGACAACAAGGACAAACCAGCACTCATTCATATGAATGACAACATGCTGCTGCTTCAATAAACAAGCAGAGACTGAAGAGTGAGTTAGTGAGTGGAGGCTTTTCTTCACTATAAAATAAATCAGCAGAAACAAATAAACGTGTCACACACACACACACACACACACACACACACACACACACACACACACACACACACACACACACACGGTGGCTGGTGAAATGAACCTAGCATCTTCTTGCTGTGAGGCAACAGCGCCCTCCACCACCATCAGTGAGAAAAGTAGTCATTGATGTGGTTGAGGATTAAAGGCTCCTCCAGTCAGTTTTCCTGCCTGTAGAAGCGTTGGTGTTCTATGAAAACCTTCTAATATCTATCTCGTATAGTCACACTAGGGGTGGGCGATATGGCAAAAATATCATATCACAATTTTTTTCAGGCAGGATCACGATCCACGATCTTATTACGATTCTTTTTCATATTGGTTTTTAAGACTATTTTGCAAGTTACTGAACAGTACAAGTACAACCAAACGAATTCCAGGGTTTGTACGGCCATGAGAAACCTAGAAAACTCATGGAAATTTAAAATACAATTTGTTTTATAAATATTTTCATGTCATTCATTTACGCTGAGTTTCCAATAATTCATGTGCTAAAAAATAATGTTCACAAGCATGCAAACACTATCTATCTATCTATCTATCTATCTATCTATCTATCTATCTATCTATCTATCCATCCATCTATGTCTTGGTTCACTGTTATTTATACAGTAGGTTTGGGCGAAGGGACGAATATATTGGCTATCTGCGATTGAGTTGCGTGATTGTCATTTGTCAATTTGCTACAGTAATTTAATGGAGAGAGAGAGAGACCAACAGAGCATGGGGACAGAGCAGAGACATGCGGATCAACACACACACACACACACACACACACACACACACACACACACACAGCGTTGAGCTTTAAGCAGTGAGAGAGAGGCGGGGGGGAAGAAAATAAGGTGGAGCAGAAACGCGCTCTCCTGAGAATACGAGGCAGCAGGATGAGGGCAGATTAGGAGCAAATATGCGTCCTCGCATTTAAAATAACTGCCAAGTCCGACTGAAGCAAATGAAACTCAAACTATCAAAAAGAGCAGCCG
>NW_028152120.1:143024-153024 GCF_964638095.1 Poromitra crassiceps
TGCAAGAGCCTCCTACCTATCAGATCTTATTAACACTAATAAAAATAATCCTAAATTTCTATTTGACACGGTCGCAAATCTTACTCGCAAACCCTCCCCCAATACAAACTCTCCATTTACAGCTAATGACTTCCTTGACTTCTTTAACCGTAAAATTATCTGTATTAGAGATGAAATTAGCAACTCTCTATTACTCACAAAGGGTGCTAACCCCTCTCCTAGCCCTGTCCTTAGAACCTTAGACGAGAGTACTATACTCTCGAATTTTGAGACTATCTCTCTAAATGCACTTTCAAAAATTGTACTTTCATCTAAATCCACAACCTGTTTATTCGACCCTCTCCCTGCAAAGTTGATTAAGGAACTCCTTCCAATACTAGGCCCCCCCTTACTTAACATTATCAATAGCTCCCTCTCCTCTGGCATTGTCCCTACCTCCTTCAAATCTGCTGTAATCAAACCCCTACTTAAAAAGCCAAACCTTGATTCTGAGGTTCTTAACAACTTCAGGCCAATCTCAAATCTCCCCTTCCTCTCTAAAGTTCTTGAAAAAGTAGTCTCGACACAATTAACTGACTACCTCTCACATAATAAACTTCTCGATCCCTTTCAATCTGGTTTTAGATCACTCCATAGTACTGAAACTGCTCTTACAAAAGTAACCAATGACCTTCTCCTTGCGTCCGACTCTAATTTCTCCTCTCTTCTCATTTTATTAGATTTAAGCGCAGCCTTCGATACAATCGATCATAAGATCCTCCTAGACCGCTTATCTAACTACGTAGGTATCCGGGGCACTGCCCTATCCTGGCTAAAGTCATATTTGTCTGATAGGACACACTGTGTCTCATATAAAAATATCATGTCCACTTTCTCCTCAGTGAAGTTTGGTGTACCGCAGGGATCAGTCCTGGGTCCCTTACTCTTTGGAGTTTACTTACTGCCTCTTGGCGAAATCTTCCGTAGATATGGCATTAACTTTCACTGTTATGCCGATGATACCCAAATTTATATACCAATTAGACCAGACGATCGCTCTAAACTCGCTAATCTTGAATCCTGCTTAATCGCTGTTACAGACTGGATGTCAAATAATTTCTTACGACTAAACGCCAACAAAACTGAACTACTAGTTGTTGGCCCAAAAACCCAACTTCCATTTCTCACTGATCTTAGTCTGAACATTGAGAACTGCGTAATTACTCCAAACTCAAAGGTGAAAAACCTAGGTGTTACCTTTGATCCTACTCTGTCATTCGATGCTCACATTAAGGATATCACTAAAATAGCTTTCTTTCATCTCCGCAATATTTCAAAGATCCGTCCCTTGCTAAATGCAACGGATGCCGAAACCTTAATACACGCCTTTGTTTCATCTAGACTCGACTACTGTAACGTCTTATTCTCTGGCCTTCCACTCTGTAGCACAAATAAATTACAACTCGTGCAAAACGCCGCTGCTAGAATTCTAACTAGAACTAAGAAGTTTGATCATATAACTCCGGTCTTAATCTCCCTCCACTGGCTCCCAATTCAGGCCAGATCAGACTTTAAGGTGCTTCTGTTAACCTATAAATCTTTGCATGGGCTCGCACCTCCGTACTTATCTGAGCTAATCATTCCCTATGTTCCCACGCGTACTCTCCGCTCACAGGACGGTAATTATCTTACCGTCCCTAAAATTAAGAAAAAATCAGCAGGTAGCAGAGCATTTTCTTACCGTGCTCCACATCTCTGGAACCAGCTTCCTCTGTCAGTTAGGGAAGCTGGCTCCATTGAAATCTTCAAAACTAGACTCAAAACCCATTTATTCTCCCAATCATTTGGTTGTGCTTGATAGTTGTGTTTGATGATGTCATTCTCCAGAAATATTTATTAGCTCTTGAGTACATACAATCCTGAATTGCTGAGCGGGCTGTCTCAAGCCAGCAATATCATTATAAACTTATACTTGACCTAATTTAATAATATGGCATCAGTCGACCCAGTAGCTTAGATACAAAATCTAATAGCTGGTGAATAAACCTAGTAGTCCTGAATTGCTGAGCGGGCAATCACAAGCCAGCAGTATCAGTATAAACTTAGACTTGACCTAATTTAGTTTTGTTTGTTGTAGGTCATGATTAACGGTCCGCATCAACAGGGCTGAATCATTGACAGTGGTGTTAGGTGGTACTTAGACCTGAATTAGCAGTATAGTATTAGTCATCCTAAAAAATAAAAAAATAAAATAAATAAATAAAATCCTAATAAATTTTGTTGTAGGTCATGATTTACGGTCCGCATCAACAGGGCTGAATCATTGACAGTGGTGTTAGGTGGTACTTAGACCTGAATTAGCAGTATAGTATTAGTCATCCTAAAAAAAAATAAAAAAAAAAATAAATAAAAAAATCCTAATAAATTTTGTTGTAGGTCATGATTTACGGTCCGCATCAACAGGGCTGAATCATTGACAGTGGTGTTAGGTGGTACTTAGACCTGAATTAGCAGTATAGTATTAGTCATCCTAAAAAAAATAAAAATAAAAATCCTAATAAATTTTGTTTTGACCTAATTTTATTGTTGTCTATAGAGTTAGTTCCACCTCTGCGCAGATTCCCCCGCTCTCTTCTCTCTCTCCCCCTCAGGTGTCCTTCACTGGCCTGACGTACACCCCCGCCGCTGCAGCCCTAGGTCCGGCCGTCATCGCCCTAGCCACCTGCCGCTACTCCTTCTACTGTCTGACACCCCGGGCTCTTCACCACCACCGACCCCTATCCTCATCATCCTGGTCACCTGCCTGCCTAAGGGAAGGGGGGGGCCGCCGCCTCATCATCACCTCCAACTCCTATCCTCCCCTCCTCTTAATCATCACCTCCGACTCCTATCCTCCCCTCCCCTCCTCTTAATCCATGTCACCAACGCGGACTCATGGATTCCTCAGATCATCCTCATGGAACTCCCAATCTTGTTACCCTTTTTGTCACCTAGTTAATTAACTAGTATTCTCTAAACCTACGAACACTTAAAGACTGCATTTTCTATTTCTTTTTGGACTCTACTTTTTAGATTTTCAACTCCCTTCCCTGATCTTAGGATAATTTAAAAATTACATTTTTATATCCCTTCTGTTGGACTCTTTTTACATTTTCAATTTTCTGTTCTCTTGTACATTTTATTTCCATATTAAACCATTCACAGAGTTTCATTATCGGAAACTCTGTGCATGGTTTAGCCCGGCATCTCTCGGCCTGTCTCGGAGGGGAGTCCCCAGATGGGGGTCCGCTGCTGTGGCCTGGTGGGTGGGCCCGTCCCCCGCGTGGCCTGCTCTCACGCTCTCAGTCACTATGCTGGTGGCTGGGGGCTGGGGGGGCGGGTCGCGTGGGGGCTGGGTCCGCCTGGGCCGCAGCAATTGGCCCCTAGCACAACGACCTCACAAGGTTCCTCCTCAGCCAAGTCACTGGGGCAATCCATGCGGCGATCCATATGGTGGAAAGGTTTTCTTGCGTTCACTGGGGGTGAGGGGGTGCCGCTGTGTCCCGGCCTGGCCTTCCCTCCCACGCCATATGTGGGTGGGGGCCGGGTCGGGGGGCATCGGTGCTCTTCATCACTGGTCGAGGGCTGCCGGTTGGTTTAGAACAGCTTAGGTAGGCGATAGATTAGCTACAGCCTAAGGCTGACCTGTTAGTGTTCAGGCTAAAATCAGACTAGAGCAGGGTAGGATAGGCCAGATCAGGCTGTAGATTAGCTAGATACTATGTCCCAGTTAGCTCTGGTTAATGCTTAGAGTAGTCAGTTGTCTGATCTTCTCCCCCCCCCTCTCTTTCCCCCTTTCCCCGCTTCTTCCCTTCTTCCCCCTTCTTGTTCTCCTCTCTTTCCATGCTCTTTCCTCCCCCACATCCCACCGCCCCCCCCTCCCTTCTCCTGCTCTCTCCTCATTCTCCCCCCCTCTGCTCCTTCCTCTTCCTCCTCTTCTCCCCTATTTTCCTGAATCCCTGCCACTTCCTGCTCTCCCTTCTCTCACATTCCCCCTGCTCTCCTTCCCCTGCACCCTCCCACCCCTCCTTCTCTGCCTCTCTGTCCTCCCCCCTCTCTCACATTCCCCCTGCTCTCCTTCCCCTGCACCCTCCCACCTCTCCTTCTCTGTCCTCTCCTCCTCCACATTTCCCATTTTCCCCCCACCCTCGCCCTAATCCGGGCCCGTATCCTACTCCCTCCCTCCACCCTAGACCCTACCTCTACTCTCTGTCCTCCCCCCTCTCTCACATTCCCCCTGCTCTTCTTCCCCTGCTCTCCTTCCCCTGCACCTCTACTCTCTGTCCTCCCCCCTCTCTCACATTCCCCCTGCTCTCCTTCCCCTGCACCCTCCCACCTCTCCTTCTCTGTTCTTTCCTCCTCCACATTTCCCATTTTCTCCCCACCCTCGCCCTAATCCGGGCCCGTATCCTACTCCCTCCCTCCACCCTAGACCCTACCTCTACTCTACCTCCCCTGTACCCTCACATTCCCACTGCTCTCCTTCCCCTGCGCCCTCCCACCTCTCCTTCTCTGTTCTCTCCTCCTCTCTGCCCTCTCCTCCCTCTCACATTCCCCCTGCTCTCCCTCCCCTGCACCCTCTCCTTCTCTGTTCTCTCCTCCTCCACATTTCCCATTTCTCCCCACCCTCGCCCTAATCCGGGCCCGTATCCTACTCCCTCCCCTCCCTCAACCCTAGACCCTATCCCTACCCTGGCTCTCCCTCCCCTGCACCCTCATCTCTCCTCCCCTGTTCTCTCCTCCTCCACATTTCCTATTTTCTCCCCACCTCCCCCTCTCCTCCCTCCCTCCCTCCACCCTAGACCCTACCTCTACTCTACCTCCCCTGTACCCTTCCACCTCTCCTTCTCTGTTCTCTCCTCCTCTCTGTCCTCTCCCCTCTCTCACATTCCCACTGCTCTCCTTCCCCTGCGCCCTCCCACCTCCCCACATTTCCTATTTTCTCCCCACCTCCCCCCTCTCCTCCCTCCTCCCTCTCCCTCCCTCCTCCACTCTCCTGTTTTCTTCAAATGTTCAAATGTTATCTTTATTCTGTATATTCTTGTTATTGTGTGTTAGCTAGAATCAGCTAGACATACTTTCTGTGAAGCCCTCTGAGACATGCTTGTGAATTAGGGCTATATAAATAAACTTGACTTGACTTGACTTGACACACACACACACACACACACACACACACACACAGAAGCACGCACGCACACACACACACACATGGAAGCATGCACGCACGCACGCACACACACACACACACACACACATGTGAAATGAACCCTATCTGACCTCAGAGTCTCCAGGCTGCAGTGTGGACTCTCCAGAAGATCACACAGGTGCTTCACTGCTGACTCCTCCAGTGTGTTGTAACTCAGGTCCAGCTGTCTCAGATGGGAGGAGGGGTTGGACTTCAGAGCTGAGGCCAGAGAAGCACAGCTGCTCTCTGACAAGCTGCACCACTTCAATCTGAATAAAGAATAAAACATGTAGATATAAAATAAAACATTCCTGTATAGAAAACCTGGTTGAAACCATGTTTCATGATCCACTCAGAGCTGTGGAGGTTTTAAATGTACATGTTTCTAAAATGGTGAAGTCAACTGAAAGCAGCTGAAGTCAACAGGCTGCCAGGTTCAAAAAGACATAAGGACAAAGCAGCACTCATTAATATGAATGACAACATGCTGCTGCTTCAATAAACAAGCAGAGACTGAAGAGTGAGTTAGAGAGTGGAGGCTTTTCTTCACTATAAAATACATCAGCAGAAACAAATAAAAAAAGATGAGAATGTAAATTTGTGGCTGGTGGAACAAACTTCCACTTGAAAGAGTGGCATCGCTCAGCTCAACACACAGAGCTAAATTTGGACATTGTAGCCTACTTGCAAAAAGATGTTTGTGTCCCTGTAGTCAGAATTTCAGGCTCGTCAATTCCCTGTGCCAAACACATTTCTATTTACGTTTTATTTTATTTCTTTTTTTAACCAAAGGGCACAACCCAGATCTCTGTCTTTCCTCTGTGTGATTACTCACCAGCAGAGGGCAGGACAGTTTGAGTTCATACACATTGTCAAGCCCTCCTCATCCCAGCTGTGTGTTAAAAAGCAGCTCTCCTCCCTCCAGCCTGCACACAGCTTCCCCCAGACACCAGCTGCTCTGAAACACTCCCATGTCCTGCATCCTTTTGTAGTTCTCAAAGTCTATGGTTACTCTCACCCTAACCAGAGCCTTCAACAAGACTACAAGGCCTACTTGGACGTCTGCATCTATTTCCTCTTCCTGCTAAGACACACAGCCATCTTTGCTGCCCCAACAAGACATTTGCAAGACATTTGTCCCCCTCCTGCAACAGCTTCCAGTCCTCTGCAGTCAGGGCACTCCTGTACCGACCAAGCATCAGTCCAGCCACTCGCATCGATCTCACGCCTAGCCGCTCAGCCACCACCCCGGCCTCAATGATGTCTTTCCCTGCAAGACCCACCAGGTGCCCCAGGGTAACCACCACCTTGGCTGCCTTTAGGGTCCCACAAAGTCCTGGCGTGGCTGCTGTGGTGATGTCCAGCCTCGCCACAAAAACCAGAGGCTCCTCCAGCAGCCACTCCACCGAGCTGAGAGGTGTCGCTCTCAGCACCTTCATCAGTCATCATACTCTTAGCAGACCTCTATAAAAGGTGCAACATCATTGAGTGACAGTGTGTTAGGATTCACAAAGAAAAGTGACAAGCCCAGACCTCCACCTGTTTTAAGAGTCTCTCTGCAACCTGCCTCCATACCGCCCAGCCTTTCACATAAAGTCATTTCTGGATCCACTAGAGTCTAAAAGCTGCTGTTCTACTGGACAGGTGTATTAGCTCTTGACCAACCTCCTCCCTTTGTAAATACAGAACACTTGTGGGATCCAGTGATAACCTCCCCAGAAAACATCAAGCAGGAGAGCAGGAGGGAGAGAGAGAGAGAGAGAGAGAGAGAGAGCCTGGAAAGGATTAAAGCATGTACCCACAACAACATAGCATGAAAGCTGAAAAACATTTATGCAGCAATTTCAACCTATATTTGCATTTGCATGTATTTGTTGGTCTGGTAAACTTTTCAAATTCACCATAGAAAAAAGAAAGTGATAGAGACAGGCAGTTTGGAACAGACCCATAACATCTAATTATGTTCAAACAAATAAAAGCATGGATGAGGCTTCAGGTACCAGGGGAGAACAACGGATGTGCAGGACCCCATCATGCCTGTGTTCACCTTAGGCCCCCAAAACACTAAGTCCACCACAACACACACACACACACACACACACACACACACACACACACACACACACGGTGGCTGCTGAAATGAACCTAGCATCCTTTTGCTGTGAGGCAACAGCGCCACCTTGCTGCTCTCCACTTGCTGCTCTCCACATTAGTGAGAAAAGAAGCCATTGATGTGGTTGAGGATGAAAGGCTCCTCCAGTCAGTTTTCCTGCCTGTAGAAGCGTTGATGTTCTATGAAAACCTTCTAATATCTATCTCGTATAGTCACACCTCATCTGATTTGACCAAAGAACTGACATTGAGAAGAACCAAAGGCTAATAGCTTGTTCCACTGCAACATATTATGTGTAATAGTATGTGCTCTGAACGATCTGTGTAATTAACACATTAATTATCATATTTTAAATTCCTTCATTGCCTCCAAAACTCTGACATCAAAGTTTGCCCTCCATAGATGATGGAGGCCATTTTGGAGCCATGTGGAGCCCTGTGTCTTCAAAACAATGGAGAATATCATCACCAAAGTTCATCTTCATTCATTTGAAGAGACCAGGAATGTGTGAAAACAATAGGAAGACAATGTGAGTCCTAAGGCTGATTTCAGATGAAATGACTCTATATAGAAGTCCGCAAATTCTTATAATATTCATGTCAGCACATCATTACAAAATTCTGTCTGACCTCAGAGTCTCCAGGCTGCAGTGTCGACTCTCCAGAAGATCACACAGGTGCTTCACTGCTGACTCCTCCAGGTTGTAGTTGTCACTCAGGTCCAGCTCTCTCAGATGGGAGGAGGGGTTGGACTTCAGAGCTGAGGCCAGAGAAGCAAAGCTGCTCTCTGACAAGTCGCAGTACTTCAATCTGAATAAAGAATAAAACATGTAGATATATAAAAATAAAACATCCCTGTATAGAAAACCTGGTTGAAACCATGTTTCATAATCCACTCAGAGCTTTTACCCTTATTTATACAGGGGGAGTGTCACTGTGGTCTCTACCCTGTAGAGCTCGACAGTCACGTGACTTTTCGTGATGTTTTGCGCCCCGGAAGTAAGTTCCCCATTCATTTTCTCCATAGACATCTCGAAAAAATCCTTGGTAACACTTTATAATAACGTTCAGTCATAAGTCATTTATAAGCCTTTAGGTAATGATGAACTAACCATTTACAAAACATGAATACACATTTGTAGATGATTAATAAATGTTATGTTAACATACAAATGTGTTGTAAGTCATCTATACACTTTTAGATAGATATAAATAAAACATTCCTGTGTAGAAAACTGTAGAAAGCAGCTGAAGCCAACAGGCTGCCAGGTTCAAAAAGACAACAAGGACAAACCAGCACTCATTAATATGAATGACAACATGCTGCTGCTTCAATAAACAAGCAGAGACTGAAGAGTGAGTTAGTGAGTGGAGGCTTTTCCTCACTATAAAATAAAATCAGTAGAAACAAATAAACACACACACACACACACACACACACACACACACACACACACGGTGGCTGCTGAAATGAACAGCGCCCTCCACCACCATCAGTGAGAAAAGTAACCATTGATGTGGTTGAGGATTAAAGGCTCCTCCAGTCAGTTTTCCTGCCTGTAGAAGCGTTGGTGTTCTATGAAAACCTTCTAATATCTATCTCGTATAGTCACACCTCATCTGATTTGACCAAAGAACTGACATTGAGAAGAACCAAAGGCTAATAGCTTGTTCCACTGCAACATATTATGTTTAATATTATGTGCTCTGAACTTTCTGTGTAATTAACACATTAATTATCATATTTTAAATTCCTTCATTGAATCCAAAACTCTGACATCAAAGTTTGTCCTCCATAGATGATGGAGGCCATTTTGGAGCCATGTGGAGCCCTGTGTCTTTAAAACAATGGAGAATATCATCACCAAAGTTCATCTTCATTCATTTGAAGAGACCAGGAATGTGTGAAAACAATAGGAAGACAATGTGAGTCCTAAGGCTGATTTCAGATGAAATTACTTTATATAGAAGTCCGCAAATTAAGTTTCACCACAATATTCTTATAATATTCATGTCAGCACATCATTAAAAAATTCTGTCTGACCTCAGAGTCTCCAGGCTGCAGTGTGGACTCTCCAGAAGATCACACAGGTGCTTCACTGCTGACCCCTTCAGCTCCTTGTTGCCAGTCAGGTCCAGCTCTCTCAGATGGGAGGAGGGGTTGGACTTCAGACCTGAGGCCAAGTCACAGCTCCACAATCTGAATAAAGAATAAAACATGTAGATAGATATAAATAAAACATTCCTGTGTAGAAAACCTGACTGAAACCATGTTTCATAATCCACTCAGAGCTGTAGAGGTTTTAAATAAAAAGCAAGGGATGCCAGCACTCAATGAATGTCGTTTCAAGGTTTTTAATCCGTCATCAAGACCTGCACAATGGACGTTTCAGCCCACAGGCCTTCTTCAGCATTGTGACATACAAGGCGGAAATGACAATTATATATACAGATAGCATCCGGAAACACAATCAATTAAGGCAAAAACTTCAGCGAAAAGTTTCTTTCCAAATACACCACTATAAGAAACAAATACAAAAATTATTACATATAAGATATGTGAAACATAAAGCAGATGCTTTTAGAAGCTCTTTAGTGCTGCATATGAAATAGTAGCTCCAAACATGCATAAAAAAGGGAAAAGCACAGGCAATGTTCCTGCTATGACCAGTCAGGAAGTTT
>NW_028152120.1:163024-165524 GCF_964638095.1 Poromitra crassiceps
ATAGTACCAGGAGAAGGGCATTTATGATGTCATTTATGATGTCATTTATGATGTCAGAACTGACGTTGTCATAGAGAAGGTGACGTCGGAGTTGGTGACGTCTTTTAGTGACGTCATTTGGGCTGAGGGGTATGATAGCATGGGGTGTCTACCTATGCCTTTTGGTCTTCCATGATTGAAATTCAGTCTAAGACTACACTTCAATCATGAGAGACTTGTAAGACATTCTAACAATCTTTATTAAATCAGAATAGACAGTTTGAGTATGGCGTATGACTCCATGATGTGACGCGCGCATGTTTGTACATATATACATATATGTCGCAAGCACATATATATATATTTACAGTATATGTGTGTGTGTGTGTGTATAGGTGTATATGTGTGTGCATGTGTGTGTGTGTGTGTGTGTGTGTGTGTGTGTGTGTGTGTGTTTGTGTGTGTTTAGTGTCAGAGCATGTGTCATCAAAAGTTTAAACATTTATCATTTCAAGACGGTTTCACGTATCCAAATTCTTTGTAAGTTTTTAGATCAGGGAAGTCCAGAGTTGACACACAAAAAGTTTGGGCTCATTCGGGCAAATGGCCTAGGACGAGTTCGTTTTTTTTTTTTTTAGAAAGTCCAAGATGGCGGAAAATCTAGCAGACTTAAATGGGCGGGGCCTATATGGATAGATGCCTATTGATCCAAGGAATCCCTGAGAAGTGAGATTTTGAGTATAGGCCACACGGTTCAGAAGATATGGACCATAACGTAAAATGGTATGTTATAGCGCCACCATCTGGTGGATTGGTGTATTCTTTTTTCTCTGAGTAGGGGGTGACCTCTTGAACCTATGTGGAAAGTTTAGGTGATGTGGAGGGTATGGTTTCTGAGATCCACACACTTTTAAGGCAGAAAAAGAAGAAAAACAAATAGACAATATAGCCGCAAGCGGCGATGCGGGGTCCAAGCTTCCGGTGACTTGGGGGGTATATGTCAGATAGTGCACATTTATTCAGACTTGGTATGTGCACAAGTAAACAAAGTTTGGTTGAGATCCGGTGACCTGACGGTTTCCAAGCAGTACTAGTAGTAGTAGTAGTAGCAGTAGTAGTAATAGTAGTAGTAGTAGTGTTGGTAGTAGTGGGAGTGGTAGCAGTAGTAGCAGCAGAAGTACTAAGAATAGTAGTAGTAGTAGTAGCAGCAGCAGCAGTAGTAGTGGTGGTTGGCTGTTATAGCGCCACCATCTGGTGGATTGGTGTAATTTTTTCCTCTGAGTAGTGGGTGATGTCTTGAAACTATGTGGAAAGGTGGGTGATGTGGGGCGTATGGTTTCTGAGATCCACACACTTTTAGGGCAGGAAAAGAACAAAAGCAAATACACACAAGTTTAGACATTTATCATTTCAAAACGGTTTCACGTATCCAAAATCCTTTAATAACTTTAGGTCGGGGTAGTCCATAGATAACCCAGAAAAAGTTTCATGTGATTTGGCCAAACAGTCTAGGAGGAGCTCGCAAAAGTAGGTTTTTGATCAAATTCAAAATGGCGGAAAATCTAGGCACACGCAAATGGGCGTGGCCTATATGGATAGATGCATATTGATCCAAGGAATCCACGATAAGTGAAATTTTGAGTATAGGACACACGGTTCAGAAGATATGGACCATAAGGCGAAATGGTCTGTTATAGCGCCACCATCTGGTGGATTGGTGTATTCTTTTTTTCTCCGAGTAGGGGGTGACCTCTTGAACCTATGTGGAAAGTTTAGGTGATGTGGAGGGTATGGTTTCTGAGATCCACACACTTTTAGGGCAGAAAAAGAAGAAAAACAAATAGACAATATAGCCGCAAGCGGCGATGCGGGGTCCAAGCTTCCGGTGACTTGGGGGGTGTATGTCAGATAATATAGACACTGAATTGCACATTTAGTCAGAGTTGGTATGTGCACAAGTGCACAAAGTTTGGTTGAGATTTGGTGACCTGACCGGGTTCAAGCAGTAGTAGCAGTAGTAATAGTAGTGTTAGTGTATATGTGTGTAAGTGTGTATATGTGTGTGTGTATATATGTGTGTGTATATGTGTGAGTATATGTGTGTGTGTGTGTGTGTGTGTGTGTGTGTGTGAATGTGTATATGTGTGTGTGTGTGTGTGTGTGTGTGTGTGTGTGTATGTGTGTGGCGTGTGTGCATGTGTGTGTGTGTGTGTGTGTGTGTGTGTGTGCATGTGTGTGTGTGTGTGTGTGTGTGTGTGCACGATGTTATGTAGAGGAAGGATGACATCATAGATGACATCATAGATGACATCATCAGTGATGTCACAAGACTGTCATCGGTGATGACATAGTGTCAAAGTTTAAACATTTATCATTTCAAGACGGTTTCACGTATCCAAATTCTTTGTAAGTCTTTAGATCAGGGAAGTCCAGAGATGACACAGAAAAAGTTTGGGCTCATTCGGGCAAATGGCCTAGGACGAGTTCGTTTATCAAAAGTTTAAACATTTATCATTTCAAG
>NW_028152120.1:170524-190524 GCF_964638095.1 Poromitra crassiceps
ATGCGGGGTCCAAGCTTCCGGTGACTTGGGGGGTGTATGTCAGATAATATAGACACTGAATTGCACATTTAGTCAGAGTTGGTATGTGCACAAGTGCACAAAGTTTGGTTGAGATTTGGTGACCTGACCGGGTTCAAGCAGTAGTAGCAGTAGTAATAGTAGTGTTAGTGTATATGTGTGTAAGTGTGTATATGTGTGTGTGTATATATGTGTGTGTATATGTGTGAGTATATGTGTGTGTGTGTGTGTGTGTGTGTGTGTGTGTGTGTGTGTGTGTGTGTATGTGTATATGTGTGTGTGTGTGTGTGTGTGTGGCGTGTGTGTGTGTGTATAGGTGTATATGTGTGTGCATGTGTGTGTGTGTGTGTGTGTGTGTGTGTGTGTGTGTGTGTGTGCATGTGTGTGTGTGTGTGTGTGTGTGCGCGATGTTATGTAGAGGAAGGATGACATCATAGATGACATCATAGATGACATCATAGATGACATCATCAGTGATGTCACAAGACTGTCATCGGTGATGACATAGTGTCAAAGTTTAAACATTTATCATTTCAAGACGGTTTCACGTATCCAAATTCTTTGTAAGTCTTTAGATCAGGGAAGTCCAGAGATGACACAGAAAAAGTTTGGGCTCATTCGGGCAAATGGCCTAGGACGAGTTTGTTTATCAAAAGTTTAAACATTTATCATTTCAAGACGGTTGCACGTATCCACATTCTTTATACAATTTTAGATCAGGGAAGTCCAGAGATGACACACAAAAAGTTTGGGCTTATTCGGGCAAATGGCCTAGGACGAGTTCTTTTTTTTTTTTTTTGAGAAAGTCCAAGATGGCGGAAAATCTAGCAGACTTAAATGGGCGTGGTCTACAGAGGTCTGCAGAGTCGGGAGGAGCTGGCGTTGCCTTTTCCCGCGGGGTGCCGCTTTGATGAAAACAATTAGGCTGCAGTAATATTTATTAGACGATAGGTGGCAGCAGATCACTTGAATCTGCTGAATCACCTGAGAAACGTGTGTAGGCTACTCATCCCTTAACAAGTCCAGTCACTATCCATCAACACAACAATGAAGGTATACTTTCTGCTTATGGTAGTAGCCGAACAGAAAGAAGATGATGTATGGGCTTGTTATCATTTTACTGTATAATGTTAAACTCAACTACATGGTTTGTACAGACTCGCATATGCTTCCCAGACAAATGAATCTCACGGCAGTTTAACAAGCGTGTGGCAGGGGCTTCGGTAGACTATAACAACTTTTTATTCAATGGTCAATCATTGTGATCTAAATTAGTGACATTTTCCCCAAAATACTCATGGTTCTGTGCTGTTGGTAGGCTATTTGGTAGCCTATCTGATGCCTGCAGTGCGCTGGTCAATTAACGATAATGACGGGAGGCTTGCGCGCAGATTTTCAGTCCTAAATATCAAACATGTTTGATATGAAAGCATTCATATTGACTTAAATATTTTGTTCAATATTCTGACTAAATGAATAATCCACTAATATTCAATATTCATATGTGAGTAGCCTACTGATTCTACTCCAAAAACGCACTACAGCCAATTTTAATGCATTTCCCCCCCATTTGTGGGGGGTCTCTTTGAAATGAATATTTTTCACTTGCAATTGTCACTAAAATGTATTTTAAAAGTTTACTATGTCGAGTTTTCATTATTCAAATAACAAAACATTTATAAACAAATACAAAAACACTTGTCGTGTTTCCTCTGCGTTTCGCTTGTTTCTGGTATCTCCTTCCATCTGGCGCTGTGTTGCAATTCTGCATGACAGGTGAACCACATGCGCTTGACACTTGACACAACAACACACAAGCAAAGCAATCAGCGATTTCTTCCCCACCTTCACGGACAAAATGTCAAAGAGAAAGCAAACGTCTTTGCTAACTTTGGATTCACCAAAAAGCCGAATCGCAGCGACAAAAACGGAGGAGGACTCCAGGACGACACGAGAGGGAACTGCCGATAGGCCTCTCTGGTCCACTCTTTTTTAAGGTAAGAAGAATATTTTATTTATTTATTATTAATATTTTATTGTCATCATCAGTGCATAGGCCTACAGTGAAAAGGTGTAGCCTACAGTTTTAGCCGTGGCTCTTTTATCGTCACCACTTAAACATTTAAAACAATAGCCTATAAAACAAAAATAAATATGCCAAATTAAGTGTAAAGTAACTTATTAAATGAAACGGAATGACAACTATACAATATTACAATTAAAATCCTAATAGCCAACGAAAATGTCTAAATAGGCCTGGTCGGAAAACTAGCCTATGACTTCAGCTGAGGAAAAACACTGTAGCGCAGCCTGCCCCCGTCATGCCTCATGCACCAATTCTAAACAAATGCATATTAAACTTAATTTGGATTTCAAAATATAATACCTAGCTAACATACAAAGCTTAATTAAACACTTTATTTTAATGGCTACAGAAGTTGTGCGTGTGTGTCGGCTGTCGGCAGTGTCGGGTTGGTAAAAAAAATAAAATAATAGCCTATATCGAACTCATAAACACGCTAAATTAAGTTTAAAATAACTTAATAAATTAAATGCCAGGACAACTACTATATATTTGCAACGAAAGTCTTCAAATAGGCAACGAAATTGTTAAAATAGGCCTGGTCGGAAAACAAATCTATTTGACTTCGATGAGAAAAGGCCGCGGCCTGTGTGTGTGTGTGAGGGAGGTGATTTGTGCTGTGTGGATTATATGATCCACGATTTCGCTCTGTGTGTTGTGTGTGGCAAAGCATGTATATATAACCTTGTTATTGCTTGTAAGATGAAATCCGATTGTCATAAATATTATTAAAAATATATATAATATAAAAACCTGCGTACATGTGAGTAGCCTACTGATTCTACTCCAAAAAACGCACTAGGCCTACAGCCCATTTTACTGCATTAACTTTTCATTTTACTTGTACAAACTGTAATGTCCACCAACAAATATACTCTGAGATCATAGTAAGGCAAATCAAAAATATTTTTATTATGCCAATGTGTTATGCTACAGACAATAGAAAAAGGTAATAACTAAGTATTTGGTTAGGCTACAGTATAATCACATTCTTTAACTAACCATTCTTCTAGGAAAAAAAATGCTACTATTTTCATAAAACAGATAAAAAAATTATAAAAAAAAAAGTGACAAAAAAAAGCATGGCAGTCAAGTCTAGTATGAGTTGTGCCAAACTAATGTTGCTATCTCAAAAACTAGACAGTCAGACACTCAAGCCTCGATCACGCCACTTGGGCTCCATAGGATTCATTGTCTATGCGTCTGCTAACTGAAACAGCTTCGGCGAACTTTGGCAGACAGACGGGGCGATCGCAGACATTCATTTATGCGATCGACCAGCAGCTTGAAGTCTCTTCTGGGTAGCTGAAACCTCTGCTCCACACAAGCAATAATATAGTCTTTGAGGTTTTTTGGCAGCTCCCATTTCCCCCTGGATCCGTTCCAGTTTGATGTCCGTTGCCAAGCCACGTATAGCTCTTCTGATATGAGATGGCGGAACAGCAGGCATCCATACCGATCCATTCGACCATTGCTATGCGCGAGGAGACTTGTGTGTTCTTCGGCTGTGACATCAGTTAGCTGCAGGTTTGCGTGCTGACGGTGAATATATGGACTCCGTGGCGGGAATATCGGGGGCGTTGCAGGAGAACAGGAAGCTGAAAGATAATCAGAATCAGAATCACTTTTATTGCCACAGTATGCAAGTTACATACGAGGAATTTGTCTTAGTGTCTGTATGCAGCGTAGCGGTTACATCAATATACAGATGAATAGATAAGACAGATAGGCATAGCAGACCAAAAACAGCTCTATAGCTAAAACAAGATTTACCTGGCGTGGGCGCTGGGGTAGGTCTGGGGGTTGAAGGAAGTCTTTCTGCTCTGTAATCCTCTCGCTCTCTCCGCAGTTCGACGATCAGAGTATTGCAGTGTGCATTCTCTGATGTCAGGGTCTCCACGTTCTCTTGCAAGGCAGCAATGCGAATGTCGGCTAGACCTTTAGCAGCTTTCCATTCGCCCGTCGCTGCCTCTGAGGCTGCAAGACTTGTCTCCAACACCGTGACGCTCTCAGTCGCCAGGCGAAGGCTTTGAATTTTAGATGCAAGGGCGCCTCTGAGCCTTGCCATTTCATCACGGCGGTTGTCCAACACGTGGCAGAGGGGAGCAGCCTGTAATTTTAAATAGATACATGTCAAGTCAAAGAACACACACACACACAAAATGCAAAATAATTAAGAAAATATTTCTGGTTTCCAGGGACTTTAATGAAATACAGTGTCGTGACAAAATAATTACATTAGGCTACTTACAGCTTTTTTGGGCACAAATCGCTTGGCTGGTCTTGGTGTGCCGGCCGGGCGTGGTGGTCCTCTTTTCGCCAAGGAGACTGGGGTCGAGGCTGGAGGTGTGTTTTCGGCCATTTCATCACGGCGGTTGTCCAACACGTGGCAGAGGGGAGCAGCCTGTAATTTTAAGTAGATAGATGTAAGTCAAAGAACACACACACACGCAAAATGCTAAATAATAAAAAAATATTTCTGGTTTCCAGGGACTTTAATGAAATAGAGTGTCGTGACAAAATAATTACCGGGCGTGGTGGTCCTCTTTTCGCCAAGGAGACTGGGGTCGAGGCTGGAGGTGTGTTTTCGGCGCTTCTCTTGCCTCCTCTGGTCCTGGTTGCCCCGTAGAAACTCTTGCCATCCATGACTGGGTCGATTTGATGAGTTGAAGTGAAGTTCATGGTTACCTGCTCCAATTATATAGCATGTCTTCTTGGGGGCGTGGTGTACAATAACGTCATTGAGCCCATTCTAATAGGCTAGCATTCTAATGCAAAACAGTTCACTCCTGATTTTTATTTTTTATTTTATTTCATCTTTATTCTTCTTCTTATTTATTTTATTTTTATTTTCTATTTGACGATTACCGTTTGTTTACCTGTTGAACAACTGTAAATTTTTTGTCAGAATGCCCCATTTTTTGGGAAGTTTATACATTCAAATAATGCCATTTTAAAATGCATTTATTTATAATATGTAAGCCTTTCATCAGTTTTACCAGAAATGAATTAAAATAGATTTTCTTCACACTATTCTAATTTCTTGAAATACTGAAATACAGTCACACATCTAAAAAGGTGACATACAAATATATATATGATATATTTTTTTCTTCTTCCCCCACACTGTAAAATGTAATTAGTTGACGTTACTTAAAAGAAATGTGAAAACTCATTGCCTCAAACAACTTGAGTAAAGTAAACTTAAGATGGTGAGTTAGAGGAACTTGTTTATTCCAAGTGGGCAATACTTAAATTAAGTGATCAATTAGTAAACCTAACATAAACATTATAAGTTGATGTAACTTGTCCATTCTGAGTAGGCAATACTTAAATTAATTAATTAGTAAATCTAACATAAAACATTTATGTTGATGTAACTTGTTTATTCTGAGTGGGCAATACTTAAATTGTCATTATTAATTAGTAAACTCTACTTAAAAGAACGTCACCATAAAACCATGCTCATTTATTTTGCACATGCTCTCACACATATCTGAAAACTGCAAACAGTTTTGCAGGCAATCATTTAGTCTGACAGTTGACAGTTGATTTAAGTGCAAGTTGATGCCAGTGATGTTTGTATGACATCACTGGTCCACACTTAACTCAAATAAACTCTAAAACTGTCAAACTAAATCTGAATGATTGCAAAACTGTTTAGTTTTTGGATGTGTGAGATCCTGTGCAAAATAAATCAGCATTGTTTTTTGGTTTCTCCTTTAAATCAATAACTAACCACAACTTAACACTTTTACCCATTGACTGTAAATAGGTTCGACCATTCATACTTTTTCAGGTTGACTTAATTAAACAAACATGTCACTGAACTGAGAATTCTACTATAACAGCTACAACAACACTTAATAATTTATCTACAAACACATTGTCGGAACTAAAATAATTACAGAAAAACAATGAATTGTGAATGTAGCTGCATTGCAACATTTATTTTCAATGCCAACAATTCAACAATGAACTGGGACAGATTACAATTAAAAGGTTATATGGGTAGTGGCTGCAAAAACCCTTCACATGGTGAAAATTTGACATTTACATACATTCTACATTATAAACTCTCCCTCTGTTATTCAAAAACGTATATATATATAGGGTGCTTATACTTTAAGTTTCAGATTAATATTGTGAGGCACTTTAGACTTTATTTAGCCTCGACATGTTCTGCAGTTCAAAATCGAACTAAAATCGAACTATTGTTTTATACTTGATTCTACGAGAGACTAGCCTTGTTTGTTTTTCTTTTATTTTTCTGCTTTTTAAACACTGAGCAATCAACCCTTGCAGTCACAATGGGGGCACTATTGCCACCAAGTAAAATATTTTACTCATTTGAATGTCAATAGAAGATTGAAGCTGGGACAGCAAAATAAGCAGACTTCTCTCAACAGTACCGTTTCACAAAAGTATCTGACCTTTCTCTCATAACAATTAAGAGTACTGTTTCTCAAAAGTATTTTGACTTTTCTCTCATATCATTTAACAGTACCATTTCTCAAAAGTATCTGATTTTTCTCTTAACATTTAACAGTACCATTTCTCAAAAGTATCTGACTTTTCTCTTCGAACATTCAACAGTACCCTTTCTCAAAAGTATCTGACATTTCGATCATAACTACTTACAGTACAATAATGCAACAGTTACAAAGTGCTATCAAGCTGATGACTCTTTACTGGTCTAATCCAGTAGCTTGTTTTTCAGTGTTTGCAGTTTTGGTGGAAGCTTTGTATTTCCCAATCCAAGCATTACTAGTTGGATGAATTTGAGTGTATTTGCCATGCATTTTGGGTAATCCAAATGCAAAGCCCAAATAACAGGCGAACCGCCTGAGGCAAGTCTCTAATATTGTCCATGACAATACCTCCCTCAAGTATGATGGCATTGGAGATGGGCTGGAGGTGCAGTGAGCTTGGACCCGGCTGACGATTATCTTCACCATCTTCACTGAGAACAGTCAGCACACCAACTGTGACGTCTGTTAGGGCCTCATCTCTCGCAGCACCCTGCAAAGAAACACATCTTTAGAAACTGTACCAACTTATGTTTGCTACCCATTGGATTTCCTCTTCTTATGAACATTAATTTTTAGCTGTCCGCGCAACTAGCGGCGGTCAGCTTTACATGTGCGAATGTCCGGGAGTCCATGAGTGAGTCATGACTGATGAAGTTTCACCATTGGTCGGCACCTTCGGGGAGAGAGAGACAAACACAGAGTGGACAGCACCAACATGACACGCAATGATTTCTCAAAATGCCACAGTGGAGTGACTGAACCACTAGATAGCTAGCAAGTACAAGTCACGCAAATTTTAAAAGATGTCCTGCTCCGTTGCTAAGAATATTGTTTCTGCTATACACGCCTGGTCCACAAGTTTTCCCAGCTTGAAGTACAGACCATCTACAATGCACTTGCAGAATGTAGAAGACACAGTCTGGCTTGAGAGACTAGCCGTGAGTGCTCTTCATAAGAAGAAAAACGCTCCAGAACTTAGTAATGAGCCGGGTATATATCAAAAGAACTTGAATTTCTATTCTTACACAATATACAAATTCAAGCACTTTCAATGACCCATCTATATTTATGTCGATTTCACAAAACTTTCAAGGTCTTGATTTTTCTTCTCATCAGATTTACAAACTTTAAAGCAGGGGTCTCAAACTCAAATTACCTGGGGGCCGCTGAGTGTCCAATCTTGTCACAAGGGGGCCACTTCATGTATTTAAAAAAAAACGAGAAAAATGCAACCGTTCGAATTCTCAACATTAACAATTTATTCGTTTATTTGAGGGACAATCTATTTTTTACATTAACAATTTATTTGTTTATTTGAGGGACTTTGTTTTCTTTTTTAGGGACAATGCACATTATTAAATTAGGCAGTGTTAATTTTCAACTGTCCGTTGGAACTCCAGCTAGAATTAGAACATATCATAAATGTCACTTGACAGCTCAGTAATCCGCTCTGCCACTGTGTTGGCTGAAAGGCTGATGTTGGTTAAGCGACTTTTTTTTCTGGACAAACGATATAACATATAACAGAAGTGGAGTATTGGCCAGAATGACATGAACATTTGGAAACTTATTCAGCGGGTATCTTGCATGTTGCGTTCAGGTGCATTGTAAAAAAAAAATATATATTCCGTCGCGGGCCACACAGGGGGCGCCGCATGCGGCCCGCGGGCCGTGAGTTTGAGACCCCTGCTTTAAAGGATTTCAAGGATCTGTGGGAACCCTGACCGTCCTAAAGTAAAATAACAATGCAGACGAAACAGTTTTTGTGTGTGCAAGTACTTACCACGCATGTCTTGTAGAATTCACTGGATGTGTCGCCAATTGGGATGCCTTGGAGGACAACAGCGTGCCGGGCAGTCACGTCTGGTGACTAATGATACAGAGACAGAAAAGATCAGTTAAGAGACACATTTACTTGGCACAAACAAGTCAGAGAGGGAGTGAAAAAGGTTGGTCTGTCTTGAGTCACAAAGCAACGACGGGTGACTATTCACCAGTGGTTTAAAAAAAGGAAAAAGTAACGGCTTAAAACGGTGGAAAAACATTGCATTTCCTATAAGTTCTTCACAATAAAAGCCTTTGGCTAGTTAGTGCAAAGCTTTTCATATGAAGCAACAGGGGATGTTTTCATCAGCTCAGCAATAACATAACAGCTCAGATACAACTGAAAGCGATGAGGAAATGCTAAAACAATAAAGCAGCTAACTGAAAGTCCAGAAACACAGGAGAGAAACCAAAACTTCAAACCACAGAGGCTCAGTTAGAGGCTACAAAAGCACAGACAGCTGAACACAGACGTTTAAAAATGCCTTTCTGTGTGCACAGACATGAGCCTGCTCACAATACAGCTACTTTGAGGGGGAGAAGGGGGGTTGTCACGGGTTGTTGAGATGTCACTGCAGCCCGCATGGAGGCAGGCCCATCTTGAGTGTTCTTCAGAAGGTGTTAACATTTTTAGGGCAAAGAAAAATCATGGTTTGGTTTGGTGCAGCCAGAAGTCCCAGTGGAAGAGGGGTATAATGATTAGGGATGTCACCGTGTACACGTGTAATGGGATAGCAAATCATAACCGTTTAGAAAAAACAATAACAGACTACACGTCTGTGTCACAATGCCAGACCCATGAGAGTTCTTATGCTGATACACTACGTTACTGCATGCTGCAGATCTCTCTCTGGGTCTGGGACACTTTCCCTCAGAGGGCTGGTTATGGGAGGGAACCGTTCACTTGGCCGGTCATATGCCAGTGATGGCTTCAGTCCTCTCCAATCAGTAACGACTTCGCGATCAGACAACACGGGAGGCGCAGCCCATTTTTCGAACCGGTCTCTCATTGGTGCTACGACCTGTCACTCATTCTATTTCAACCCGCCTTCAAAACCAGCAGTGGCTGTTAACTGGCAAAGACTCACATGTAGTATGCAGATTCAACTTAATATTTGAGTCTGGGGAGAGACTACATCAGCTGGGGCTGTACCTTTAAGACAGGCAGCTTTACGACAGTCTGCCCTGCTGGAAAGTGGTGTGGTTGTAATTGTAAACATGGAGCCAGTGTGACTGCATAAAATTAAAACGTTTAACAGTTACGTTGTGGTCCACAAGTTATTAAACATAACATTGGCGACGAGAATGATGGATTCTCTGCTCTCACCTCTCTCCCCGTTCTTCGCCCTGCCTGTCGAGCCACCGATCCCATGGGTTCACTGGCATGAATCCTTTGAAACGTTCATATTAGGGCTAGCTGATGCTAACGTTGAAAGGAAGAAAGCCCTGCTGATACACAATCTGGGCAACGAGGGACAGCGGGTTTTTCGTACTCTCGGACCCGCTCCTAATATGTGGACTGTGTCACACTGCTGTCTGGACATTTGCTGCTCAACACAATGTAAAAGCGGATTGTTTTCCGTCAACATCGGTAGCAACTAGCAAGCGGGTGAGTCTGTCTTACCGTTTCATCTCTCATCAAAAATAAATTGTTTAACGCTAGTGGTGCTAATGCTGCCTGTAAACTACAGATAACTTTAATGTGACAGTAAAGTGTTCACACAAGTGCAGTAACGTTAATGGAAATGCGGTATAAAAAACAAAACGCCCGGTTAACCGGTTACACGCTGCCAGAAGGTCCCGTGTACCCGTGTAGAAAATTTTGTAATCCCTAATAAGGATTACTCAAAGTTGCAAAATGAGATTACTTACCACCAAGTTGATGTGTTGCATTAACTCAGTGAGTTTCTCTCCAACAGCTCCTTTTTAGGACTTGAAGAGTTCGATGAGGTGGGGTGTGCTGGTCCAGAGCTTTAAAGAAATCTCCCTCAAGATTCTTACTGGCAATTCTATTGAACTCAGCAAATACCTGAAAAAACACAGAGGGCAAGTGTGGAAAGAGAACCAGCACATTAAGTTGACATTGATTTGATTCATAATAGTTGTACAAACTAGCAACAACTATAGCTTACAAGATAGTTACATTTCTAGCTTGCTAAAATAGAATACCATTTTCAAATGATCAGACACTAGTGTATATACTACTTTCTAACCAACACAAAATACTGATTTGTATAAATAAATCCTGAGTGTAAGAAAAATATGTCTTCAACTTGAAAATAATGTGTAACAATGTAATTATGTGTTAACATTCTTAAGTGTGCTGCCATTTCTGCCCTCACAGCTAGAATTGGTTGTGTTTTGATTGGCATTTCAGGCACTATTAAAATATATAAACTCCTCAAAAAAAGTTTGGAAACGTTATTTCGGTCGATTATTTCTCCCCTTTATTAATACCAATTGGTATTGTATTTTATATGGTTGGAAAGCCTGATTAGTCACCTTTACAACGGGGTACAACTTTTAAGGATCGTACATTCGTGGAAGGAGCAACACAGCTAAACGTGTGGGTAGCTCCCCCAAAAAAGTGTGCCAAAATCTCCTGCAATATTCTTCTGTTGGTATTCACTCTTGTTTTGAGCTTCAAGTGCAGGTGTGTGCCAGTCACAGGTGTGTGACTGGCACCTGATTGGCACCTAATTTGCGGTGCCAAGCTGTTGTGGCTGCATATGGATCTTCCACACGCTACTGACATCCCTGACACTGTCAAATGAATAAAGTGTAAAAATGGCCAATATGTGTTGTTTTTTCCTTATCACTGTGGGAGAGTGCAATCATCCAATCCACCAAGCAACTCAAAACAAGAGTGAATACCAACAGAAGAATATTGCAATTGTTTTGGTCATTTTGACTTTGGCTGTCAGTACTCACATACAATGGATGGTGACACAGAGGGCTGGGACAGTAAGAACAGGGCTTTGCGTCTCTCCCCTGGGCTGGAACTCTCCAGCTTGGCCGTGGGGCGGAGGATGAGATGCAGAACGAGAGGGGAGGCTGGGAGGTACAGGGAGAAAGAGAGGAGAGGGGGATGATAGAGTGAGAGGGACAGGGTGGACAGTTGGATCTCGGTTCCAACCTAGTCTTGTTTACAAAGTCACAAGATAGGAATCAATGCATTTACTTTGATTATCTTTGGTTGTAATCAATTGTGGTGACGTAAGCATAGCTTTGACTGGCCATCATAAAATACACATGCTGAGAGATTATTAATTGTTCAATGTGGAGACATTGGATGAAAATACCTTTTTTACTGCTGGGAGAGCAGATACTGCCAGCTGGTCACTCTCAGTTTGAGCCTGGATGGAGGGCAGTTGTGAAGAATCAGATTTAAGGCAACTATTTAAAAACAGACATTGAAACTTGCATCCAACCGACATGGCAGCAATCTCACATGTGACCAACAGCTACACCACACGTATCAAGTGCAAGTAAAAATAGCACAAATACAGTATAAACCACAAATACAGTTGCCAGTAATGACATTTAGATATGCTGGACATGTTGAGCTTACAAAATAATCTAAGCTACTTGAATATGCCAGCCAATATATTCACTATCATCACAGGTTATGATAAAATAGAGTAAGCATTATACTTGTGTTAGATTAATTACAGTAGATGTGGTTTCTGATGGAATCAGGGTCAAATTAGCAGTAGGCTACTTATGCCTGTAGCACAACTGCTCACCATGATTTAGTTGTGGGCAGGACCTTTGGCACTCGTATCTTTGGCTGTCAATACTCACAATGGCTGGTGACACAGAGGACCACAGTCGGGCCGCCTTTATTGCGTCTCTCCCCTGGGCTGGAACTCTCCGGCTGGGCCTTGGGGCGGAGGATGGGATGCAGAACGAGAGGGGAGGCTGGGAGGTACAGGGAGAAAGAGAGGAGAGGGGGATGATAGAGTGAGAGGGACAGGGTGGACACAGTTGGATCTCGGTTCCAACCTAGTCTGGTTTACAAAGTCACAAGATAGGAATCAATGCATTTATTTTGATTATCGTTGGTTGTAATCAATTGTGGTGACGTAAGCATAGCTTTGACTGGCCATCATAAAATACACATGCTGAGAGATTATTAATTGTTCAATGTGGAGACATTGGATGAAAATACCTTTTTTACTGCTGGGAGAGCAGATACTGCCAGCTGGTCACTCTCAGTTTGAGCCTGGATGGAGGGCAGTTGTGAAGAATCAGATTTAAGGCAACTATTTAAAAACAGACATTGAAACTTGCATCCAACCGACATGGCAGCAAACTCACATGTGACCAACAGCTACACCACACGTATCAAGTGCAAGTAAAAATAGCACAAATACAGTATAAACCACAAATACAGTTGCCAGTAATGACATATAGATATGCTGGACATGATGAGCTTACAAAATAATCTAAGCTACTTGAATATGCCAGCCAAATGAGCAAATATATTCACTATCATCACAGGTTATGATAAAATAGAGTAAGCATTATACTCGTGTTAGATTAATTACAGTAGATGTGGTTTCTGATGGAATCAGGGTCAAATTAGCAGTAGGCTACTTACGCCTGTAGCACAACTGCTCACCATGATTTAGTTGTGGG
Source organism: Poromitra crassiceps (assembly GCF_964638095.1). Taxonomy (NCBI): domain Eukaryota; kingdom Metazoa; phylum Chordata; class Actinopteri; order Beryciformes; family Melamphaidae; genus Poromitra; species Poromitra crassiceps. The sequence continues at coordinate 183,623 of NW_028152120.1, forward strand.
CAGGACCTTTGGCTTATCAGATGCCAAATAGTTGACCTGCATTGGCTTACTGTTATGTTCATTTAAAAAGCTCCATCATTCACTAAATTAACTTCTTAACACTGTTCATGAATGGAACAAAAATGTAATTGCTAAACAGTGTTTCCCTATTTAAATCGACTTGTGTGGTATTGATTCAACTTATTTCTCCTTTATTTTAATGTTTAATCACAAACTACTTTTATCTGCTCACCTTGCCCCCCTTCAATTCTACTACCACCACAAGCATCCCCCCCCCCCACACACACACACACAGTACAGGAGGGACCAGAGAAGGTCTCTCTCTCTCTCATTACTGTACATCCTCACTAGAAAGTTTGCATGAACAGGGCAGGGCAGGGCAGGGCAGGACCCCCCCCCCCAACACACACACCAACTCTGTACAGGAGGGGCCGACCAGACCAGACAACATATCTCTCGTTACTGTAGCGTACTGTACATCCTCACTAGAAAGTTTGCATGACCAGGGCAGGATAAAGATCTGTCACACTTGCCTTCTGAGAAAAGCTCTCCCGCCATCACACATAATAACCTCTGAATTTACTAGGAAAAACCCGTTTGCGCACCACATGGGAATGACAAAGCGGGGAAAAAAACAAGGAATGCTTTCTTAACAGCTAGGCCATGAGTTGCATGCTGTAGCTGTACCCTAAACCTATCCGTGATTAACGTTAATGAATGGAATGCGCACATCAAAGGGAAGAGTGGGGGATGGGCGCAAGTTAACGTTATGAACCAATATGTAGAAATACTGTGGCCCAGTTAAAATGACAACACCCAAATTAATTACCGTTTAAGTCATGGGTTGAAAACGTGTAGCCTACAGTAGGCTAACTAACTTACTCATCTAACAACCATTGTAGCTACAGGTGGACCGCATGGTGTGGCCAAGCTAGCTAGTTAAACTGGACACGGTCTTGTCCCCAACAAAGAACGCACATAGCCTACACCTAGCACTGAATTAACAAGCAAGGATAAAATATGTACTCACCAGTTAAAACAACAACACCCGAATTAATTACCATTTAAGTCACGGGTTGAAAACGTGTAGCCTAACTAACTTACTCATGGGCGACCATTGCAACAGGTGGACCATGGTGTCGCCTAGCTAGCTAATTAAACTGGGCGCCGTCTTGTCGGCAACAAAGAAAGCACATAGCCTACACCTAGCACTGAATTAACAAGCAAGGATAAAATATGTACTCACCAAATCAGTGTGCTAAGCACAAGAATCAAAAATAGTCCCAGAAAAATGAGGAAAATGTCCGTGAAGTGTTCAGCTTCAGGGCTTGATGGCTTCATGGAGAATGTTGGAGGAGGGCGTGACCCAAGACGAGGAGTGATCTGCGCATGTCTAAATGTTTAAGTAAAGTTTTCCCAGGGGTATAAGTAGCCAAAGCTCATGTACAGTGAGTTAATTAGCGTGTTCATCATTTTTTGTCCCAAACTAAAAAGTAACTTATTAAACATGAGTGTTAATAACAGGCTGGTAAAAACTGATTTAGGTGCACTCATTGTTTCTGATTAAATACCATGTTAGTATTTACGGTGCATTTACTGGTATTTTGATGACACTGACGGTGTAGGACATTTGATGTGTTATTAGATTTCTTTGTCTGGCCCACTCCAGCTCAAATTGGGTCACATGTGGCCCGTGGAAATGAAATGAAATGAATTGGACACGCATGTAGAATAATTGTATTATGCCATGCTCTACGAATGTTTTTGTTACTTGTTGTATGCATGAACTTGAATTAAAATAGCTATTTGATCACAAAAAAATAAGTAATTATTTTAGTCAGAGGGAGTGGACTGAGGCTGGAGTCACTCATAACTGAGAAGTAACTGCTGATTTTCTTCACACTATTCTAATTTCTTGAAATACTGAAATACAGTCACACATCTCAAAAGGTGACATACAAAATATGCACTGTATATGAAGTTCAAGTCATTTTTGGACACAAATAGTGCAACATCTGAAAATACTGATGATGATATATTGCAGTGTTTCAAGCGGCTGAACTAAGCACTATAGGCTATCACTAGCTGCAAACCACAGCTTTCAATGAGCAGCCATCAGGCAGGGTGCAGGGCAACATTCCTGGAATGCTGTTCAGCTTTGATTGAACAGCCATCAACATTCCACACACAAGAAATGGTAATAATCTCCAAACTGGTTCTTACTGAAAGGCAGGGAGATGACAACGAGTAGACTATCGCAGTGATCATCAACCTATGCCATAAAGGGCCAGTATTGTTTGATCTGGTTCGATATGATTCCATGACTAACTGTATTGTAGGTAGAGAAAAACAGTGAAACTATGATGTGACTGATATTTTTTTTTCTTCTTCCCCCATTTACTGGTATTTTGTTGACACTGACGGGGTAGAACATTTGATGTGTTATTAGATTTCTTTGTCTGGCCCACTCGAGCTCAAATTGGGTCACATGTGGCCCGTGGAAATGAAATGAAATGAATTTGACACGCATGTAGAATAATTGTATTATGCCATGCTCTACGAATGTTTTTGTTACTTGTTGTATGCATGAACTTGAATTAAAATAGCTATTTGATCACAAAAAAATAAGTAATTATTTTAGTCAGAGGGAGTGGACTGAGGCTGGAGTCACTCATAACTGAGAAGTAACTGCTGATTTTCTTCACACTATTCTAATTTCTTGAAATACTGAAATACAGTCACACATCTCAAAAGGTGACATACAAAATATGCACTGTATATGAAGTTCAAGTCATTTTTGGACACAAATAGTGCAACATCTGAAAATACTGAAAAGATTACAGTAACATTGTGCAACAACTGAAAGTTGTGTATAGAAAACTTGATTCAAACCAAATAAATATGTTTACCATATCCACACATTAGGCTACTTTGACAAAGTTTTGAGTTAAGTCCAACAGTGCAACTTTTCAATCGAAAAGTGTCTGCATGGTGTTGAAACGGTGGCAGGGTGAATTAGCAAAACAAAGGACTGGGGGAAGGGCATTGCTGCTGATTTTCTTCACACTACTCTAATTTCTTGAAATACTGAAATACAGTCACAGATCTCAAAAGGTGACATACAAAATATGCACAGTATATGAAGTTTTGGACACAAATAGTGCAACATCTGAAAATACTGATGATGATATATTGCAGTGTTTCAAGCGGCTGAACTAAGCACTACAGGCTATCACTAGCTGCAAACCCCAGCTTTCAATGAGCAGCCATCAGGCACGGGTGGGGTGAGGCAACATTCCTGGAATGCTGTTCAGCTTTGAGTGAACAGCCATCAACATTCCACACACAAGAAATGGTAATAATCTCCAAACTGGTTCTTACTGAAAGGCAGGGAGATGACAACGAGTAGACTATTGCAGTGATCATCAACCTATTCCATAAAGCTGTTTCAGTTGTCAGCCCTGCTAGCTTATACTCTTTTTAAAGTTTTGTTGTGATGTCTCTCTAGCGATTTTGTCTTCAAATAATGCCAATTTATAATGCATTTATTTCTAAGATGTAAGCCTTCTCATGTTGTGAAGTAGGCTATGGCCCCTATTCTCCCACAGGCCTTCGGCGATAAAACGGGCCTTCGGCGCGAAAAAACGTGCCTTGCGCCTGCCTCGGGAAGATATTCATTCACTATAATAAAAACATTTGTTGGATAATAGCTTTTGTTTTTTGTGTTTTATTGTTTAATCTTAAACCAAATTAATTAATTAAATAAGGAGCGGTGTGCGTGCAGCTCCTCCCTTTGCGCAGACCGCCCTGCAGTGTTAGAAAATTATTTGGAAATCAAAAAACTATTTAAAATTTAGATTTCGTTTGCTAAGAATTATACAATAATGTGTTATGTATTTATGAAATGATCAGGCTACATCTATCTTTTCTCAATAGGCTACATTTTGACTGGGCCGGTAATATAAAATAAAAGGCTATCAAACTTTTGTGAGCAGAAATAAATTTAAAACTAGTCAGATATGACTTGAGCCACTTGTAAAATAAATCACCACAGTGATTGTTTTACATGCTACCGCGCTGTCTTCAAATAATGCCAATTTATAATGCATTTATTTCTAACATGTAAGCCAAAAACATTTGAGAACCTCTGACAAATTATTCGCTTTGTCTAGGTCATGCGGAATGTTTTACAAACGAAGGTGATGAGGTGTTCATGTAATATCCACCAACAAATATACTATATATATATAAATACATCATAGTAAGGCAAATCAAAAATATTTTTATTCACATTCGGTTAGGCTACAGTATAATCACATTCTTTTACAACCACATGCAGACAGTGCGTTTACATGCAAACAATAAACGGATAACTGAGAATAATCAGTTTATGGCAATAATCTGATTTCTGCATTTACATGCACTTTAATAATCCTACAATAGGAAAAAAAAACAGGTTTACATGATTCTAACTGTATAGGCTACGTTTTCTTCATATAAATCTTTTTAAGCCGTCATCTGAAAAAAATCGTCACACACAGATACCACAATACCACAATAGAATTGGGTGTGAGTAAAAAAAAAAAAATATATATATGATAGTGGGCCTCTAGGATGGAAGTTGGCTACATAGCAGTGGCATATCCATTCATCCGAATGACCTGCAGGGTGACAAAACACATTAAAATGTAATACTACACAGAACTGGTAAAAACTCGCCAGAGCTCAGAGATGTTTTGTGTCTACTCACCATTGGCATAACTTTATTCAAATGGTTAATGTAGTTGTTGCAAGTCTGTTGGGTGAGTTTATCTCTCCAAAACGTCTCTATCTCCCGGATTAGTGCCTCCTTGCTGTGTGGCTGGGAATGTCGCACATGCTCCTTCATGGCATGCCAGACAAGCTCGATTGGATTGAGATCAGGTGACCTACAGTACATGTACAAATGGGCAAGTTAAATGTTTGCCTTCACACAAAACCACACGTCCAACTGTAATAAAATCTTACTGTAAGTTACTTACTCTGGTGGGGTTCGAACCCAATTAATTCCCTCCTGCTCGATACTGGCTCTGGCTCTCAGTGATGTATGCTTCGGATCGTTGTCTAGAAGAAAAAAACAATAGAAACACAAAGAGAAACTTTGTCAAACTTACAGCCAATGCTGTCACGCTTTGTATTTGTGTTGTAAACATGGTGGTTTCTCACCTTGGAAAAATCGATGAGTTGGCAGGTGGAAATGGTCCCTCAAATATGGTCCAGCTACTTTGCAGATGATCTCTTCGGCATAAAACTGACCGTCCATAATACCTGCGGGTGAAATAACATGTTGCCAACATTACTCAAAATGTTTGTGAAGTTTTTTTATGAAGAAATAAGAAGAAAAAACAATTGCTCCACTCAACACAGTAGCCTACACACCATCAAAGATCAGAAGAGGACCCGGTCCTCCTCGTGATATTCCTCCCCACACGTGGAGCTTAAGGGGGTGCTTGGGAACCTGAATCATTGGATTGAAGCCTTTTTTGCTGTAGCTGCGTTTTGCAAATGGCTCCAATGCCACTGTGGATTCATCTGTGAACAGCACGTTATCGAACTGTTCGCCAGTCTCTATCCATTCTTTTGCTTGTATGATACGCAGCTCTCGGTTTTTCTCTCGGGTCATTGGAACTGTTCTGTAATTGGAATATGAAAATCATAATGTTATGAAGGATAATAAGGATACATGTTTTCTTTAATCAGGTGGAAGCATTTCTTTATTAAATGTGAAACGAGTGTGTGTGTGTGTGTGTGTGTTTACTTTGTCTCGCCATATTTCCATTTCAGGCTCTGCACGATTTTGCTCACTGTGCGCAAACAGACGGTGATGTCGTGCTTTGACTGAAGCAGCAGTTTCACCTTATGGGCCGGGAGCGCGACGTTTGACTCCAGGATCTTGTCCACTGCTTCCACCACCTGACTGAATAGAAACAGATACATTTTTACACCAAGCATTATACAGCCAGGTATAAAAACTGACTGAATTTAACGTTAGTGCGTTTACAAACGGATAACTGAGAATAATCAGTTCAACATCAGATCAACAATCTGATTTCTGCGTTTACATGCACTTTAAACAGGTTTACATGATTCTAGCTGAGTAGGCTACGTTTTCTTCATATAAATCTTTCTAAGCCGTCATCTGAAAAAAATCGTCACACACAGTGATCTGTGCGAGTCTCCAGCTGCCTGCTCTCCCGCAACGTGTAGCCACGGATAAAGCTTATCGGTGTACAGTATGCTGTTTACATGACCACTTGAATAATCAGGTAACTCCAGAAATCCGCTAATAAACAGTTTATTGTGTGCATGTAAACGCACTCTAGATGCCCGCAAATATGACCGTAAACACTAACCTGGTAGCTTTATACGGCTTTCGGTTCCGCTTCACCCAAAGATCATTTCGGCTTCCATGAGTGCGGACTATCTTCATTGATACATTAACTCCAACTTTCGCCAAATTATCAACGATGTATCTCGTGGTATGGCCGGCTTTCCACATGTCTCTGATCATTTGACTGGTTTGCTGATTGATTCGCTTGCTTATCCGTGCCATCCTGTCTGTCTTCAGTCATGTGCAGCAGTAGAATGAATGATGCTGGCTACTACTGTACTGATATACAGTAGGCTACTAGGCTTACTTCCTTCCGCCTGCTCAGTCTGCTCACACGTGCCACCTGGCGGCTCTTTTGTGCACTGCAGCTGCTGGTGAAAAAAAATACTCCGGGAAGCCGCGGCAGGCCACGGGAGGCCACGGGAGGCCGCTGCAACGCCGCAGCGTTGGTCCCTCCCAGTTCTGCAGACCTCTGTATATGGATAGATGCGTATTGATCCAGGGAATCCAGCAGATGTGGAATTTTGATTCT
>NW_028152120.1:208024-213024 GCF_964638095.1 Poromitra crassiceps
GTGGTGCCGGCTCAGGTTGTTGCTTCAGTTGTGGGTTTTACCAGTTTGATTACTTTGCAAGTGATGTTGATCTGTGGAAGAGCATGGCATAAACAGACAAATTAGTCATAGGAAGTAGTATGTTTAGCTTTTATAACTTCACATTGATATGACACTATTTGCATATAGGTTGACTTTAGAAAATCTGGAGTAACACAAGTGAAAATTAGATTGTTTTGTGGCTACAGGAAATGATGTTTTGTGTAAAAGGTACAGGCAATAATATTTAATGTCGAAGTGAACGGGAACCAGTATTTGAACTAAAAGAAAAGAAAAGTAATTTTTGGGTTCAGCTCGACTGCGAAAACAAAAAACTACAATGGGAAAAAGATCAGGATTTTCCCCCCTGTTGTTTTTACTTAGTGTTTTATGATCACTCAGGATTCTTTGGAAGATTTGTTGGCTTAGTTTGACCCTTAAAATTCATTATATATATATATATATATATATATATATATATATATATATATATATATATATATATATATATATATATATATATATATATCAAAATGTCTATGGAGAAAACGAATGCAGAACTTACTTCTGGGGCAAAAAAGTCACGTGCCTGTTGAGCTCTCTAGCTCCATTTCCAATGCAAAACCAAGTCAGCTGTTATTTAACAGAAGAAAAGTCCATTATTGGAATAATAAATGCAAAATGACCATATCAAGCAATAATTTATCAGTCTGATAATTAACAAGCATCCCTACTAGGAATGTAAAATACTTACTGTTATATTGGGTGGTTATGAAGGTGGTATGAAATGTTTGATCTGACTTCATGGATGAATCCATGCACTTCCAATTTTTGGTGGATTTGCCATTTTATAACAACTGAAATGGAGGTAAAAGGTAACATAGTTCATTTGAGGAAGGCAATGATACAGGTGAAGCAAAGCAAGGTGGTTGTTGGCAAAAGAAGATGGCTATATGATGTAATTGATAGGTGGATGAGATCAAATATAGACATTGGTTAACAGAGGGGCAAGTACAAATGTGAAAAATAGACAGAATGTAAAATACATACTTGTTATTTTAGGCATTTTTGAAGGAGGATCTCTGGTGGTTTATTTAACTTTGTGTATGTAGCTACACAGGTCCCTTTTTGTTTTTTGGCTGGATTGGTCATTATTGAAAAATTCTGAAATGTGGGCAAAAGGCATGGTTAGTTTATGTTATTCTAAAGTTTTCTAATGTGATTTGCAAATTAAATTAAAGTTCTGAATGTGTTGCAATTTATATGCAAAGATGGAACATATTAAATCATACATAATTAACATGTGAATGTAAAAAGTGTCAAACAGAAAAAAAATCTGTACTACAATAATTTAATCTAATTGTTCATTAAACTCATTAACAATAGCTTAACAGTAAAGTCAAGGTAAAACTTACTTTAGTTTTAAAATGTACAAAAAAGAAGTTAACAGAATAGGTCAACTTTGAAACAATCATCAACTGAAGCTTAAAGAGCACCATGCAAGTTGCTACTGATTAAGTCCTGATTGAGGTCAGCTGTGTATAATTGGGGCAAGAGCAGAGATTAATGGATTACTCTGTCAATGGGCTTTTTTTGCAGCTGCCATTTTGTGTTTAAAATTGGAGTTTGATTAAGAGTAAGCCAACTCAATAATAAATGGACTGAAAGTTGGAAACCTTAATTAGTATTTAGGTGTATCTATGCTACTTTTTTCATTTACACAAAAAATGGCTGCTGTGAACAATAAGCTTGAATATGGACAAATGACACTTGTTACTCGACACTTTTTGAAGTTTTTGAATGGGAATTTCACTTCATAAAATAAGGTCTGAGGACCCGAGTTATATAGTAACTCTTAAACAACTGAGGCATTAGCTGCAATGTGCTTAATCTTACGTATCATAGGCCTATAGTACACGTGATGCAAATGATCTGCATAAGCTGTAGGCCTATGGTACAAGTGATTAAGCACATTGCAGCTAATACCTTATTTACTGACAACACAAATGCACAAAAAATTAACCTCAAACATTCACTCCAACAAGTGACTACCACAGCTACCCAACAACACTTGGGTAATGTGCATGAACCATGGTAGCATTTGATGTTTTAATCAACATATTAGTATTTCAATTGAGTTTGTATTGGGAAAACACAAGGGAGTCCTGCTAATTTTTTCTGTAGCTAATTACTTGCCAACAGCCTACTAGCACCTGTATTTAAACAATATGAATGCATCCAACTTAGCATGGCACTAGCAGACTTTATAGTTAACATAGTTCTTCACAAAAGACTCACCGCTGAGGAGAATTCACAGCATGGCACTCAGCTATCGCAATGAATGTGTTTATGGCTGTTTTTCTGCAACACGCAACCATGTACGTGACATAGGATGTTTCTGTATTGACAATGAGAAAAGCACATTCAGAAGTTCAGTCAGTCACAATGGTCTCTCACAGCATCTGTGTAACATAACAGTGAAATCACTATCTGTCTCATACTAGTGGCTAGCGCGATTTTCTCGAAAGTAACGTGACGCTCTAATATGACGAGATTCATGGCGTCCATGTGACTTACAACAGCTTCAACACACTTCTCTTCTACTTAGATGTATGCATGAAACGAAATAAAATTGCAAACCTAAAACATACCAGTGTAGATACAATGACTTTAGGAGTGTTCCTCACTAAGTTAACGTTATATTTACAACCAAAAACATTGAAAATACAGAGAGCAGAATAGTGTGTACCTTTCCCAGGGAAAGTCCAAGAACAAGAGGAAGTACCAAGTTGGCCAACGTGCGACAAAAACAGCCGTTTACAAAATAAAATACTCTGCGTAAAATAGGTAAATTGACATTCTTCCAAATAATCTGACAAAACATATACTTTGCCCTGTTCATGGTATAGCGTAACAACATCCAACTACTATATACGCAGTGTCTGAATCGTACCAAGGCTTCATGAGATTGTCTTCAAAAGAATGCTTAGCCTATCAGTGATGGCACACACACCTGCATGCAATATCCCCATTACCAGCACTCCAGCAACACAGCTGCTCCATTACACATGGGGATCATCAGCTGCCCTGTCCTCTGCATGTTCAAATCTAACCAATGATCAATGCAAATCACCACTTGAAGTTACAGCACATATAAATGACCTTGATTATCAATTCAAAAGAAAATGAGAGTGACAACATTCCAGCAAACATTTTCACATATCTAGTCAGGGTCTAATTGTATATTATATCTTATGTCAATGAAAAGATCAGGGAAGTTATTGTTGGGAAGGCACTTTATTCAATACCAAAACTAATTAAAGACATAAGGTATATGTGTTCAGTCAACAATACCTACTGTAGCAGAGATTTCAAGGGACTGCTCATTTGCAGTACAGTTGGGGATGTGGATGATGGGAGGTGTCTTCATACACCAGCATTTCATTCTTGTACTGCAGCTCTCAATGAAGTCAAACAGGGGGCTATCATGACTGCAAACACATTTAGTATAGCGCATTGTCAATATGATACAACATAACTATCAGAATTGTTGGAATGGTTAGTGTTGTTGCTTTACAGCATGGTCTAAAAAGAAATTACTTACTTTTTGGAAGTGGCGTTTATTCAGAATGGTGGTATTGTCTGTGGTGCTTGCTTCAGAAGGAGAATCAAGAATCCCACATGCTCCGACACACACACAGCCCTGAGTCAATTAGGTGACTCACACCTGTGTGTGGAGTGAGGCAGCAGTGTGTGTGTGTGTGTGTGTGTGTGTGTGTGTGTGTGTGTGGGGTGTGTGTGTGTGTGTGTGTGGGGGGGGGGGGGGGTCAGAGCAGGTGGCATTAAAAGTTTAGACATTACAAGTACATAGTACCCCACTTCAAATAAACCAAACTATACCTTTCACAAATCAACTCAATAAGTGTCAAACTAAATGAATGCCTGCAAAACTTTGGTATATGACTCCCCTCATTTCTTTCTTACTACTTCCATATGTTTATATAGTCTATGATTGTAACATATGAGTGGAGTCATAGACCAAAGTAAAAGTTACAATAATAATATAAATAAAGAAATTAACTAGTTAATATATGAAACAAATGAACAGATTTGTGAGGAGAGAAACTGCAAGATCTGAAGATGATCTTGAGCCCAATGAGTGCACTGGGCCCAGGTGCCCCCAATCACCCTAATGACCCTAACAGCAGGCCTGTGAAGGATAGGACCAGGACAGTGGAAATATATTTTTTTGTTACAATTTGTGTGACCTCATATCATATAATGCCAATACTAAGAGTACATTGATTGTATTTAGACATTTACAAAATCAAGAACATCCAAATTAGAATAATCCATTTTATGTTTCAGCAGGTATACATTACATATTAGGAGTAGTAGTATACTAAAGGACATGCAGATTGATGCTGTTCACTTCATTCCATTGCATGAATTGTGTTGTACCATGTTTTGTAACTAGCTGACCTAATAGCATTAGCTCAGCACTCCCAAGATATAGTTTACATCATCTAGTTGCATATATAGCACTATGTTCATCATCATGCTTTTTCAGTCCAAAACTTTGGACGAGAACATTGCAGTACAAGTTACACATTCCATAGACCAAAGGATTCCTTTAAGGAAATAACTTATTGTGCAACACATTTGAGCAGCCTCACCTTTATGCTTCCTGAGCAAGTCTGCTTCTAACGATGTCACATGACACTAAGTCCTCTTCTTCTTCTTTTGGGGGGGGGGAGGGGGGGGGGGGTATTGGTTGACAGTTAGCTTTTGGGTGCAGTACTGCCACCTACTGATCTGGAGTGTAACATTAAACTCATCTTTGATCTATCAAACTATAAACACAATAGACAATGGCATGAAAGGAACCAAGTGATACTAATCTCCTCTGACTCTAATCATATATCTTCTTAATATTAAATACCAGGACTATCTACTACTTATATTCCATAATATGGCAGAAA
>NW_028152120.1:218024-262024 GCF_964638095.1 Poromitra crassiceps
AATCAACTCAATAAGTGTCAAACTAAATGAATGCCTGCGAAACTGTTTTCGGATGTGTGAGATGTGCAAAGGAAATCAGCATTGTTTTTCGGTGGAGTGTCCCTTTAAGGCCAAAACTCTTAACATCTTACTTGGCTTTAATTAAACACACAAGATAGGAATACATTTCAAATTTTTATACCCATAGCTCCACCCATCTTCCCAGGGGGGGGGGGGGGGATGCAAACACACAAACAATAACTCACCAATTCAGCTTCAGAGTTTAGATTCAACAGGGCACCATTGGCACAGTGGATATCTACAGATCAGTAAAGGCGCAACCAATCATTTCAAGTTCAAACATTAACATTAACATGGTACATTCATGTCCACATTTTTAGTAGCGTTTTAAACATAAATTTAACATTTTTAACTTTGTGTTATTCTTTCGTAATTTATACTTTTAACTTATGCTTTTAACTTATTAAACTAAAACACAATATGAATTCAAAGATGCAAACACAAAAACGAAATCGGTGCTGCAATACAATGGTTCCTTCCAATTGAAGCAATTTAACAAATAAATTAAGCAGCATTGCATCAAACATTTAAGCAGCATTTTAAAACAACAGGAATGTAAACATATTCACCGACCATTGGCGTCTTTGAAATTAAACTCTGAGTAGAGCTTGGTGCTTCTGGTTGCTGTCTGTTTGTTTGAAGCATGACTGAGAGAATGTATTCCTTTTCAGGTGTCCTCAATCTGGTAATGAGCGGCCATTTTGCTGCTGCATCTTGGGAAGTGTAGTTTTTTGTGAGAGTAATCCCATTCCCTGGCTCATCTCTTGCACCAGGGGCTGTGTGTGTGTGTGTGTGTGTGTGTGTGTGTGTGTGTGTGTGTGTGTGTGTGTACGTGTGTGCATGTGTGTGTGTGTGTGTGTGTGTGTGTGTGTGTGTGTGCATGTGTGTGTGTGTGTGCATGCGTGCGTGCGTATGTGTGTATGACACCTGTGTGTGGAGTGAAGCACTCTGGGAGAAGAAGTACAGCCGTGGTGGCCATTTTAGTATATGTGTGTGTGTGTGTCTGTGTTTGTTTGTTTGTTTGTTTGTTTGTTTGTTTGTTTGTTTGTTTGTATGTGTGTGTGTGTGTGTGTGTGTGTGTGTGTGTGTGTGTGTGTGTGTGTGTGTGTGTGTGTGTGTGTGTGTGTGTGTGTTTGTGTGTGTTTAGTGTCAGGGCATGTGTCATCAAAAGTTTAAACATTTATCATTTCAAGACGGTTTCACGTATCCAAATTCTTTCTAAGATTTTTAATCAGGGAAGTCCAGAGATGACACACAAAAAGTTTGCGCTCATTCGGGCAAATGGCCTAGGACGAGTTCGTTTTTTTTTTTTTTGAGAAAGTCCAAGATGGCGGAAAATCTAGCAGACTTAAATGGGCGTGGTCTATATGGATAGATGCGTATTGATCCAGGGAATCCAGCAGATGTGGAATTTTGATTCTACGCCTCACGGTTCAGCAGTTATGGGTCAATACGCAAAAGGGTCTGTTATAGCGCCACCATCTGGCCAATATGACTAATTTTTTGTCTCTGAGTAGTGGGGCACATTTCCAACCTATGTGCAAAGTCTGGCTACTGTACCCCTTACGGTTTTTGACGTGCATACTGTTTTAGCGGAGAATAATAAAAATAAAAATAAAAATAATAAACGGAACAGATACAATAGGGATCCACGCACTTCGTGCTTGGACCCCTAATAATAAACGGAACAATTACAATAGGGATCCACGCACTTCGTGCTTGGACCCCTAATAATAAATATAGCCGCAAGCGGCAATGCGGGGTCCAAGCTTCTGGTGACTTGGGGGTTATATGTCAGATAATATAGACACTGAATTGCACATTTAGTCAGAGTTGATATGTGCACAAGTGTACCAAGTTTGCATCTAATATGTAGTAAGTAGCAGTGGTGGTGGTAAGCCAAATGGTGGCTGTCAAAGAGGCTTATTAAGCAATGGACTTTTTCTAGGCAAACTGTCATAATTTCAAATCCTAGCTTCCTGATAAGCTTAGATGTGTTAGCCATGAGTGGACAGCTTACTGAGGTGTTGCTTTTGTGGTGTTCCGAGTCCATTGGATGAAGATAGTGTGCTGCTTCTACTGTACACTTCTGATCATGGTTATAGATGTGCTCAGTGAGGAAAGGATTAAACAAACTGTTCCTGAATGGTGATCTAAGTAATTGGTTGTCACAATGAAAAGCCAATGCTTTGTAGTAGTGGTGGTAGTCATAAATCTGGTCTGCATAAGCACAAGGCCAGAATTTGAACCATTTGTCTTGAAGTTAATGTAAAATCCTAACTATTACTAGATACTCCACATGGTACATTCATAGTGTCTCTGTATAGGTATAACAAGATTAATATTCAGGTTGTGTAAATCACCCTTTAAGTCAAACTGTTAGTGGCTTAATAGGTTATCAGTTAACAAGTTACTTGTCTGTTATTCAGATGTTTTAAAAGGGTAAGCTTGGGCACAGTGGACATCTACAAGTTGGCAATAAAAGTGTAAGCTCAAGGTTGACTAAAGGAGTTAGGATATAATGCATAAAAAACTGGGACAAAAGACAGCAAAGGAGGCAGATATATGATTCAAACAATAAGTTTTTATGAAATGAAAAACTTAAAGTAAAAAGAAATATATCAATCCATTTTGTCCTTGTGTTGGGCTGAGTCGGGGTTTCTGGACTGTGTGGAGGGACTGTCGAGTCTTGGAGTCAAGTCTGAGTCAGGGCTATGATTTGTCTATTACGTCAACTCAGATGTGATTGAGCATGAGGATAGCTTCTTCCATTTCGTCTGTAGTCATTTGAGTTGGTGATTTTGTAAGCAGTGGTGTGATAAGTGCGAGTGGGATGGTGTATGATGTTTCCTGGTTATTGATGGACAGAGAGAATTGGATATGTGTTTTGCGGTTTCTGTTTTATGGCGTTGATTGCATTTGTGACATTTGTATGTGAGTGAGTCAAAGTTTACAGTTGTAATAGGTGCCAAAAACAGAAGTACTTGTTTGTGACGGTGGCAGAAGAGACTTCACCATAGATGCTTTGAGTGGTGGGTGGTGGTGGTTCTGTGTATGATTCAAGTGCAGTGGTGGGTGTTGATGTTGTGGTTGGGGTGGTTGTCAGATATGTATTGGTTTGTATGCATGTATGGATAGGTTGGTCAGGTGGTACCAGTCGTCAATGTCAGGTTTACAGTACCCCCACACAGCTAGGTCAATGGTTCCAGTTGCGTCAATGAGGAGGAAGGTTGTTGTATTCATGGTGGTGCCGGCTCAGGTTGTTGCTTCAGTTGTGGGTGTATAAGCCATTTATGTATGTTGTTGGCATGTCCTATTATTTTCTATAGATTATCCTGCACTACTATTTTTAGACACTTGGTGGCGGTAATGGGATCACAGAGGTGTATATAAAGCACAGGTAACAGGAGGGAAATCATTAGGCACAGGTGAGGTGGAGCTTACACAGTTCTTACCAGACCAGACAACAGACCAGACAACAGACCAGACAACAGACCACACAACAGACCACACAGAGACCAGACAGACCACAGAAACTGGAACCAAACTGGAAACGAACACGAAACAAATGGTATGACATCTTTTACAATAAACAACCAAAAAAAAGCAATACACTGTCTGGACAATCCATCATTGTTGTCATTGGTCTGCGTAAGATCACTCCAACCAACCTACCTGTGTATTATGGCGAATGGACATTGGAAAGCCATCAAAAATGGCCATAACATTAAGTAAGAACTAGCTCTATGAGTGAAAATGGAGCTTGTGGAACAAATGGATTGTTTTCTTTACATGCTGCTGTGCTGCTGGAAGGAAACAAATTGTGACTGAATGCTGCTGCTGATTGACTGCTGCTGCTGTGGATACCACCAATTGCCAATCAACTGCACATTGACTGATGGAAATCATCTGCTGCGCTGCTAACCTGCCATGGAGATTGGAAACCATTGACCAACACAAGTCAAAGGGCAAGGAGAGCCAGTGGGTACAGTATGTGTGCAAACATTAAGCTTTATTGGAGAAGCTATGAACAGCTGTATTGGAAAACGGCTAATATAATGGAGTTGATTGACTGAATGAGACAATCTCAGCAGTTTGACAGACATTCTACTGCAGCACACTAAGGAGTCTTAAAGGGACAGCAAATATGTCTGGTGTCAAGTCTGATGCTGAGCCACAAGAAGATGGAGGAAAGGATTCTGCAAAGGAAAAAAGAGTTGCTAAACCTACTGTGAAAGGCTTGCAATTGTTGATTGAAAAGAGTCAAAAGACAAGAAACTTGAGTTGCAAAGCAGCTAACAAATCAATGGAAATGATGAAAGAGCTCATGAAATCAAATGAAAATGCAACTGAAGTAAAATCTAACTTTGATAAGCTAATTAAGTTCTGTGAAGAAGCCAAAGAAAACCATGACACAATGATGAATTTACCACTGCCTGAAGATGAAGTTGAAATGCAAACTCAGTGGTTTCAAAGGAAAATGGAAACTTTTTATGGTTTTGTACAAGATGTAAATGCATGGTTATCTGATGTTGGATACCAAACACACTCCACTGTTGGAAGTGCCGTACAACCAACACACTCCACTATTGAAAGTGCCATACAAACAAGTATTATAAACGATGATGTTGGACAGGATGATATTGGACCTGATGACAGTGTGTCAAATCTATCAAAGGCTGGATCAAAGCACAAATCTGCTTCTTCATCACGTACATCCAAATCAAGTACATCTTCAACATCCTCTGCTTGCATTAAAGCTGAGGCAGAAAAGGCTGCTCTAATGGAACGAGTTGCTGCCCTTCAGAAAAAGCATGACCTTGAGGCACAAGAAGAAGACTTGAAAAGAAAGAAAGAACAGCTGGCACTAGAGACTGAACTGGCAGCAACCAATGCAAAAATTAATGTATTTCAGAGCAAGGGATCAAGAAGCAGCTCTCGATTTTCTGATGGGATGAACTCCTATTTGAGAAGAGGAACTGCTCAAAATCAACAATCGGATACATTAAATCCACAGGCAAAGGAATATCAACCTGTTCAAGTGCAACAAAAACAAAATATGTGGATGGAAACTGACTCTTCCTCTCAGCAACCGGTTGTTAGACCAAAGCCATCAACTTCTGGACCACCTAGTAAACCTCATGTCACCCATAAAACTCAATACTCACAAAGCCAAAGTGTACTGAATGATGGTAACCAAGGTCATATGCAAAAAGGTGTGCAGGTTCATGTTGACACTACATCCCCTGTACTGATGAATGCTGGTAACCAAGGTGATATGTATAACATAATGCAGAGGCAAAATGACATCACTGCTCTTCTTGCGCAAAAAATCTGTCTTCTACTTTACCACCACGAGACATACCTGTTTATGATGGTGATCCTTTACAGTATGAAGCTTTCATCAAAGCATTTGAGAGAGGTGTGGAAAGAAAGACTGATGATGACAGTGACTGCTTGCATTTTCTAGGACAGTACACTAGAGGCCATCCAAAAGACTTAATCCAAAGCTGCCAACATTTACCTCCAGCCCAAGGCTATAAAAAAGCAAAAGATCTGCTGAAAGAACATTTTGGTAATGAGCATAAGATTGCCACGGCATATATGGACAAAGCATTTGCCTGGTCAGCGATCAAGTCGGAGGATGTGAAAACACTGCAAGCGTTTCCCCTGTTTCTTAGAGGTTGTTGCAATGCAATGGAACATCTTGCCTATATGGATGAAATGAATGTTGCTTCCAATATGAAGATCATCCTTCTGAAACTGCCTTACAAGCTCAGAGACAAGTGGAGGAACAGGGCGTGTCAGTTACAGGAGCAGCATGGACAAAGAGCAAAATTTTCTGACCTGGTAGACTTCATAGAGAGACAAGTGAAGATACTGTCAGATCCACTTTTTGGAAACATCCAGGATGCTAAGCCAATTACAACTGTCAAAAGCTTTGCTAAACCAAGGGAACAGTCAAGACCAAGAGGAAGCAGTTTTGCAACAACTGTTACACCTGTGGACACATCAACGCAGGAAAATATGACACCTAATGGAATGAAAAGAAATATGTTTACTTACAATTCTCAAAGTTCTTGTTTGTTCTGTAATAGGAGTGGTCACACATTGGTGCGGTGCCCACAGATCAGGAAGAAGATGCACAGAGAAAAAATAGACTTCTTAAAGGCAAAGGGAGTCTGTTTTGCATGTTTGAAAATAGGACACATAAGCAAGGACTGCAAGAGTCGTTTAACATGTGATGTGTGCAACCAAAATCATCCTGAAATCCTTCACATTGAACAAAAGGACAAAGAAAAGAAACCAGAGCACAAAGAACAGAATGAGAAATCATTTGGGAGTAATGTTGTTCTCTCACCTCATACTTGTGGGCACATTGGGGCCGGTAATGAAACATGCATCTTCTCCATTGTTCCAGTACAAGTAAAGAGCCACAAGGGGGAGACAGTGTTACAGACATACGCCTTTCTTGACCAGGGAAGCAATGCTACCTTTTGCACAGAAAGCTTAATGAGAAGGCTGAACATAACAGGACGAAAGACCAATGTTCTTTTACGTACCATGAATCAAATGAAGCCTGTGACCAGTCATCATATCTCAGGTTTGGAAATATCAAGTCTGGACAACAACAATTTCATTCAACTAACTGATGTGTTTACACACAAGACTATGCCTGTTTCCCAGACCAACATTCCCAGACAAGAAGACCTGTCACACTGGCCTTACTTGAAAGACGTAAGAATTCATGAAATAAACTCTGGCATTGACTTACTAATTGGAACAAATGCTTCAAAGGTATTGGAACCGTGGGAGCTGGTCAACAGCCAAGAGGATGGACCATATGCTGTGAGGACCCTATTGGGGTGGGTCATCTATGGTCCCCTGAGAGGAGACAATGACATCAGGGATGAAAAGGGCTGCCCTGCTGCTGCTGTCAATCGAATATCCATCGTAAACCTGGAAGAACTACTGGTCAAACAGTACAATCATGACTTCAGTGAAAGAACAAGCAAGGAAACAGAGGAAATGTCCAGAGAAGATGTAAAATTCTTGGATATTATGAATCATTCTGCAAAGATGACAGATGGACACTACTGCTTAGACTTACCTTTCAAACAAGAAAATCCCAGCATGCCAAATAACCGTTGCATTGCAGAGCAGCGCATCCAGAGCTTGAAACGCAAGTTTGGCAAGAATGAGAAGTTTCATGATGAATATACAGCTTTCCTCACAGAAATGATTGATAATGGTTATGCAGAAATGATACCAGTCAAACAGCTGAATCGAAGTGATGGAGAACTCTGGTACATCCCACGCCACGGGGTGTATCATTCAAAGAAAGGAACCTTAAGAGTGGTCTTTGACTGTGGTGCAGTTTTTAAGGGAACATCACTTAACTGCCAACTGCTGCAGGGTCCAGACCTTACCAACTCACTCATCGGAGTTCTCATCAGATTCAGACAAAAACCAGTTGCTTTGATGGCTAACATCAAAGCAATGTTTCACCAAGTCAAAGTATCAGAAAAACACATCGACTATCTGCGTTTCCTCTGGTGGCCGGATGGAGATGTGCAGCAGGATCTTGTTGAATACCGGATGAATGTACATTGCACAATGTACATGCAACATTCTCGCCCCCCAGAACGGCGGTGTTTGGGAACGACTGATCCGCATGGTTCGAAATGTGCTACGCTCTGTTCTTAACCAGCAAGTTCTGGACGATGAAGGATTGCAAACACTAATGTGTGAAGTTGAAGCAATTCTAAATGATCGACCCATTACCAAGATTTCTGAAGATCCAATGGACCTGGAAGCACTTACCCCAAACCACCTCCTTCTGTTGAAAACAAAGCCAATAATACCACCTGGACTTTTTGTAAAACAGGATTTGTACATCAAACGCAGATGGAGAAAGGTGCAGTACATGGCAGATCTGTTTTGGAAACGGTGGACACAAGAATACTTACCTCTAATCCAAGAGCGCCAACGGTGGTCAACAGTAAAAAGAAGTTTCACTCCTGGTGACATTGTTGTGGTGGTTGATTCCACTGCACCATGAGGCTCCTGGTTAATGGGCAGAATACTGGAGACCAAATCAGATGCACAAGGTCTTGTGCGCACAGTTCGACTTCAAACAAAGAACAACATTTTGGAAAGACCAATAACAAAGATATGTCTGCTCCAAGAAGCTGAGACCTAGGGACCTAGGTTCAGCAAGGACTGGTGGTTAACACCAAATTTCATATGGCTATGTGCTAGCAGCCTCTGGCCATTTAATAATAAAAAAAAAAAGGATTGAAGAATCAATAAAGAAGATTAAATACCAACACATACTACATACCTTTTTTGAAAAATGTATTAAAAAAGAAAAAAAAGAAAAAGAAAAAAGTTATGTACAAATATAGCTCCTTTATTATTTATTGGTAATTGTTTCGTTATACTTAAGACAATTAGGGGCCGGTGTGTAGAAGCCATTTATGTATGTTGTTGGCATGTCCTATTATTTTCTATAGATTATCCTGCACTACTATTTTTAGACACTTGGTGGCGGTAATGGGATCACAGAGGTGTATATAAAGCACAGGTAACAGGAGGGAAATCATTAGGCACAGGTGAGGTGGAGCTTACACAGTTCTTACCAGACCAGACAACAGACCAGACAACAGACCAGACAACAGACCACACAACAGACCACACAGAGACCAGACAGACCACAGAAACTGGAACCAAACTGGAAACGAACACGAAACAAATGGTATGACATCTTTTACAATAAACAACCAACAAACTGCAATACACTGTCTGGACAATCCATCATTGTTGTCATTGGTCTGCGTAAGATCACTCCAACCAACCTACCTGTGTATTATGGCGAATGGACATTGGAAAGCCATCAAAAATGGCCATAACAGTGGGTTTTACCAGTTTGATTACTTTGCAAGTGATGTTGATCTGTGGAAGAGCATGGCATAAACAGACAAATTAGTCATAAGAAGTAGTATGTTTAGCTTTTATAACTTCACATTGACATGACACTATTTGCATATAGGTTGACTTTAGAAAATCTGGAGTATGTAATTCAAATTCAAAGATTCAAGGCCAAGGTTCAGTAGGTGGCATTTTGTTTTTGCATGATATTGTATGTTTTATCTAATGTCACTACTGTGACATTAGTGCAAAAAAAGATAGTAGACTTACTTTTTCGAAGTGGCGTCCTTCATTCAGAATGGTGGTAGTTGCATGTGAATAGCCACCCAGGGAGTGATGGATTATGGGAATTTGAGTCTGAGTCTCCAAGCCCTGAGTCAATTAGGTGGCTCACACGTGTGTGTGTGTGTGTGTGTGTGTGTGGGAATGGGGGGGGGGGGGGGGGTGTCACAGCAGGTGGCATTAAAAGTTTAGACATTACAAGTACCGCATAGTACCACACTTCAAATAAACCAAACTATACCTTTCACAAATCAACTCAATAAGTGTCAAACTAAATGAATGCCTGCAAAACTGTTTTCGGATGTGTGAGATGTGCAAAATAAATCAGCATTGTTTTTTGGTGGAGTGTCCCTTTAAGGCCAAAACTCTTAACATCTTACTTGGCTTTAATTAAACACACAAGATAGGAATACATTTCAAATTTTTATACCCATAGCTCCACCCATCTTCCCAGGGGGGGGGGGGGGGGGGATGCAAACACACAAACAATAACTCACCAATTCAGCTTCAGAGTTTAGATTCAACAGGGCACCATTGGCACAGTGGATATCTACAGATCAGTAAAGGCGCAACCAATCACTTCAAGTTCAAACATTAACATTAACTCATTCACCGCCAATGACGTCTTTGACGTGTTATCAGAAATAGCCCTCCCCGCCAATGACGTGTTTGACGTGTTTTTGTTTTTATTACTGCAGGGCGTAGTTTAAACACTTCCCCAGCCTGTCACATGGTATCAGGTCCCTATCATCTAAGACAACACGTGAACAAACACATACCGCAGCTGTTGTTTTGAAATTGAGCAGGAGGAAAAGCAGAAAACTGGTAACGCTTCCTTGTGCAGACAGGAGAAACGCCATTGAAACGCGCCTCGGCGCGCTGCACGAGCTGGAGTCGCCTTCCTCTGTGCCAGCCGGGAGAAAGTAATCAAGAGATGTGTTTGATCATCGGAGGAATGAGGAAATGATCGATCAGTTTGCGAGGGCGGTGAGGATGTGTTGAATAGCCGAGGGGAAAACGGGAACGATCAGATAGCAGGGGATATGACAGGGAGACATGGACGAGGAAGGGTGCAAAATAAACACACAACAGCAAGGCACAAGGCAGAAGCGGGAGTCAGAGCAGCCCGCTGTCCTTTCTCAAGAGCTATTCAGTTGGTTCATGTAATCGCTGGGCTGCGTGCCCTCCAGTGTTGCTCCTGGCCAATCCCAGCGCCACAGGGCGTGGTTATTGCTTATCATATGTGGGGTTAGAAATCTAAAAGGGGGATCGTGTGTGTGTGTGTGTGTGTGTGTGTGTGTGTGTGTGTGTGTCTGTCTGTCTGTCTGTCTGTCTGTCTGTCGGTGTGTCTGTCTGTCTGTCTGTCTGTCTGTCTGTCTGTCTGCACACTCACTCACACCGAGTAAACTGTATTGTTGAATGTAAAAAAAAAAGCACTTCATGTGTATATATATATATATATATTTTTTTTTTTTTGTCATTTGTGTCCTAACGAATAATATTTACATGTCTGATGTCAATACAGTTCAAAATAAAAGAATTGAGAGCGAGTTCTGCATGAGATTGTGTGCATAAATACATAAATGCCATTTTCTGCTATTTCTTTTCTCAGAGAGACATTTTGGGGGAAAACAGGGTGTATATAAATGGCTATAAGTAGAGTACAGAACATGCTAAAAGCTCACTTTTTTTTCCCTGGTGAACCCAGAGACGTACATCTTCATTTTGAGGTATTGCAAATCACTCTGGTGCTAATAGATAATTTACTGTGGGTCTTGAAAGATGACCAACAATTATGAAAATCTTTGGCCTGTGCTAAATATTGGCAGTCCTAAACTGGCGGTGAATGAGTTAACATGGTACATTCATGTCCACATTTTTAGTAGCGTTTTAAACATAAATTTAACATTTTTAACTTTGTGTTATTCTTTCGTAATTTATACTTTTAACTTATGCTTTTAACTTATTAAACTAAAACACAATATGAATTCAAAGATGCAAACACAAAAACGAAATCGGTGCTGCAATACAATGGTTCCTTCCAATTGAAGCAATTTAACAAATAAATTAAGCAGCATTGCATCAAACATTTAAGCAGCATTTTAAAACAACAGGAATGTAAACATATTCAAGTGTAGTTTTTTGTGAGAGTAATCCCATTCCCTGGCTCATCTCTTGCACCAGGGGATGTGTGTGTGTGTGTGTGTGTGTGTGTGTGTGTGTGTGTGTGTGTGTGTGTTTTGTGTGCATGTGTGCGTGTGTGTGTGTGTGTGTGTGTGTGTGTGTGTGTGTGTGTGTGTGTGTGTGTGTGTGTGCATGTGTGTGTGCATGCGTGCGTGCGTATGTGTGTATGACACCTGTGTGTGGAGTGAAGCACTCTGGGAGATGAAGTACAGCCGTGTTGGCCATTTTAGTATATGTGTGTGTGTGTGTCTGTGTTTGTTTGTTTGTTTGTTTGTTTGTTTGTTTGTGTGTGTGTGTGTGTGTGTGTGTGTGTGTGTGTGTGTGTGTTTAGTGTCAGGGCATGTGTCATCAAAAGTTTAAACATTTATCATTTCAAGACGGTTTCACGTATCCAAATTCTTTGTAAGTCTTTAGATCAGGGAAGTCCAGAGATGACACAGAAAAAGTTTGGGCTCATTCGGGCAAATGGCCTAGGACGAGTTCGTTTATCAAAAGTTTAAACATTTATCATTTCAAGACGGTTTCACGTATCCAAATTCTTTGTAAGTTTTTAGATCAGGGAAGTCCAGAGTTGACACACAAAAAGTTTGGGCTCATTCGGGCAAATGGCCTAGGACGAGTTCGTTTTTTTTTTTTTGAGAAAGTCCAAGATGGCGGAAAATCTAGCAGACTTAAATGGGCGTGGTCTATATGAATAGATGCGTATTGATCCAGGGAATCCAGCAGATGTGGAATTTTGATTCTACGCCTCACGGTTCAGCAGTTATGGGCCAATACGTGCAGTCGGCTGTTATAGCGCCACCATCTGGCAATATGGCTCATTTTTTGTCTCTGAGTAGTGGGGCACATTTCCAACCTATGTGCAAGGTCTGGCTACTGTAGCCCTTACGGTTTTTGATGTGCATGCTGTTTTATGGCGGAATAATAATAATAAACGGAACAGATACAATAGGGATCCACGCACTTCGTGCTTGGACCCCTAATAATAATAAACGGAACAGATACAATAGGGATCCACGCACTTCGTGCTTGGACCCCTAATTACAATTTTCTTTAAAGAAAGCAGCCCAATAGGAGCTCCTCATTGAGGCCCTTAGAATGTTCTGTCTGCAAATTATTGATCCAGAAAGCTTCTCTCTGTAAGAGAGCTCTATCTCTGTTACCACCCCTCTTAACTCATTCAGGGCCAATGACGTCTTTGACGTGTTATCAGGAATAGCCCAGAGGGCCAATGACGTGTTTGACGTGTTTTTGTTTTTATTACTGCAGCCCGTAGTTCAAACACTTCCTCAGCTTGTGACATAGTATCAGGTCCCTAGCATCTAAGACAACACGTGAACAAACACATACCGCAGCTGTTGTTTTGAAATTGAGCAGGAGGAAAAGCAGAAAACGGATAAAAAACGCTTCCTTGTGCAGACAGGAGAAACGCCATTGAAACCCTCGGCGCGCTGCAGGAGCTGGTCGCTTTCCTGTGTGCCAGCCGGGAGAAAACGGGAGAAAGTAATCCAGAGATGCGTTTGATCATCGGAGGAATGAGGAAATGATCGATCAGAGGGCGGTGAGGACATGTTGAATAGCCGAGGGGAAAACGGGAACGATCAAATAGCAGGGAGGATAGAACAGGGAGACATGGACGAGGACGGGTGGACCAGAACAAAACAAAATAAACACACGAACAGCTAGGCAGCAGGGGGCAGAAGGCAGTCACAGCAGCCCGCTGTCCGTTCTCAAGAGCTATTCAGTTGGTTCATGAAATCGCTGGGCTGCGTGCCCTCCAGTGTTGCTCCTGGCCAATCCCGGCGCCACAGGGCGTGGTTATTGCTTATCCTATGTGGGGTTAGAAATCACGCAACGAAGGGGGATCGTGTGTGTGTGTGTGTGTGTGTGTGTGTGTGTGTGTGTGTCTGTCTGTCTGTCTGTCTGTCTGTCTGTCTGTCGGTGTGTCTGTCTGTCTGTCTGTCTGTCTGTGTGTCTGTCTGTCTGCACACTCACTCACACTGCTGTATTGTTGAATGTAAAAAAAAGCACTTCATGTGTATATATATATATATATATATATTTTTTTTTTCATTTGTGTCATAACGAATAGTATTTACATGTCTGATGTCAATACAGTTCAAAATAAAAGAATTGAGAGCGAGTTCTGCTTGAGAATGTGTATTTTACAGAAATTGCCTTTTCTCCTGTTTGTCATCTCAGAGAGACCTTTTGGGTGAAAACAGGGTGTATATAAATGGATATAAGTAGAGTACAGAACATGCTAAAAGCTCACTTTTTTTTTCCTGGTGAACCCAGAGACGTATATCTTCATTTTGAGGTATTGCAAATCACTCTGGTGCTAATAGATAATTTACTGTGGGTCTTGAAAGATGACCAACAATTATGAAAATCTTTGGCCTGTGCTAAATATTGGCAGTCCTAAACTGGCCATGAATGAGTTAAGAGGTTCAACTAGCTCTATCCCCTGGAACCTGAGGGAGGACACATTGTGTCCAGCAGAATTAAAATGTCTGGCCACAGAAGATTTTTCGTCCCCATTTCTGATACTGCTCTTGTGTTCTGAAATCCGTATTTAAACTAAAAATCCGTATCTCTAGAAGTCTTGCCAATGTAAACAAAATTACAACTGCATTTTAAAAGGTAAACAACAAACTTGGTTTTACATGAAATTCTACTTTTGATAGAAAACTTTTTACCAGAGTGAGGGTGGTAGAAGAACTCTCGTCTGATCATCGCATTACATTGAACACAATTGGAGAAAGGGAAGTTCCCATTGGGTAAAGTTGACAGAAAATGAGAAGGACGTGGTCGTGGACGTGTGTAGGAGTCAGCTCTAACTAACCTGTCTCTCAGGTTCCTAGCACGTTTCTGGGCAAAATGTTTTTTTTTTCATATACAGGGCCCACTAGGGGGTCGCTACGCAGTATATGCCAATGTTGTAAAATACATTTCTTAATTTCCTGAGATGCAGGAGAAAAAGTGGTGGCGCACACAATATTAAAATCATGGGTGGAGGAGGTTCTAGGCAACAGCAGGTTGTGTCTGTTAAGGCTCTTCACCCTCTGGAGGCTATTATTCAAGTCTCTACTATTGTAGGCCTTAATACTAAAGCGGTCGCAGAGCTCAGACGCCTGCTGTTCAAACACAGAGTCAGTGCTGCAAATTCTTCTGATCAGTTGACTGTACGGTAAACCTTTTTTAAAGCAGCTACGAGCAAGATTTTCGATTGTTATTAAACAGTCTAAATTTAATATCAATGCATCACATCTTACCTCTAATAGTAGACGAGACCAACGCAGAGTAGTCTCGCTTGAACCCCGAGTGAATCGGCCAGTGTTAGTCTGTCTGTGGCCAGGGCAGATCAGGAAGTGAAATGGTTTGCAGCAGCCACTTCGGCCATAACCACAAAATAACTTCCAAAAAACCTGTTAGAATATAACGAGAGATGTTCGCCAGAGTATGCATGGCGTTCTCCTTGTTTATGGTATGTTGCTAGGCAGCGCGAACGGGGGAAGGCAGGCAGCTGCGTTTCACTTCCGGGTTTATCCGGTCCGCCGGTAGGCAGAGAGAGAGAGAGAGCCCCCTGGTGATGCGAGTTTAGACAGACACAGACTTAATAATCATCAAGAGAGCAATCTCCGATTCACACGGCTTTGGTCTCAGCTACTATTATAGGTAAGATGTGATGCATCAATATTGTAATTATACTGTTTAATAACAATCGAAAATCTTGCTCGTAGCTGCTTAAGCCCCGGAGGATGGTAACTGGAAAAGTCAAGGAAGCTGTTCCTGTCATTCTTTTTTCTATGTACTTTCGTCACCAGTTTATCTGTTTTGCTCACACAAACATCTAGAAAAGAGACAGACTCTTGTCTTGACTGTATTATAAGGAAAACCTGATAGATGGCATTCTCGAGTTCATGTGGAGTTTAAACTCCTCTAATTGAGAGAGAGACCCAGTAAAACTGAAAAAAATGTCATCAATGAACCTAAACATTTCAATAAACCAGTAAAGGCGTTGTTCTGGTAAACAAAATCATCTTCAAACTTACCCATAAAGAGATTAGCATAATTAGAAGAGCACGGGCTCCCCATGCTAACACCCTGACACTGTAGATAATACAAATTTTCTAATTTAAAATAATTACAGTTTAGGACTAGCTTAGAGAGATCTGTCAAAAAGCCAGTAGGGGGTGTGAGATTCTGTCTCTTATCAAGAAAATGGGTGAGGGCTTCAAGGCCCTCCACATGAGGCACATTAGTATAAAGACTGTTTACATCCATAGTACATAAAAGGTAACTTTTTTCAAAGTCTTGTACAGCACCCAACTTATTAAGGAAGTCGGTGGTGTCTTTAAGATATGAAGGAAGAATGGAAACTAAAGATTTAATGTGTTTGTCAATATATTGAGACAAAGGTTATGTCAGAGACTGTGTTCCAGCTACTATGGGTCTGCCAGGTACAGGTTCGACACAGCTCTTATGTATCTTAGGAAGTGTATAGAAAACAGGGCGTATAGGATGTTTCTGTAACAAGAAGTTGTATTCGTCCTGACAGATTAAAGAATTAGTAAGGGCTGTACACAAAAATGAATCAATCTCTTTAGCAAGCTTAATTGTGGGGTCCCCCATTAATGGAGTATAAAACACACTGTCACCAAGCTGTCTCAGCTGTCCGTTGTGCAGGTCTTAAAAACCTTTTTAAAAATACGGATTAAAAACCTTGAAAGGACATTCATTGAGTGCTGGCATCCCTTGCTTTTTATTGTTATTTTTGTGCCGTGCACCTGAATTTTTACTCTTATTTGGTGAGTGTGCTCACTACCTTTGCGAAGCTCTGCTAGCAATGAGTGTGTTTGGAGGTTTTAAATATACATGTTTCTAAAATGGTGAAGTCAACTGAAAGCAGCTGAAGCCAACAGGCTGCCAGGTTCAAAACGACATAACAAGGACAAACCAGCACTCATTCATATTAATGACAACATGCTGCAGCTTCAACAAGCAGAGACTGAAGAGTGAGTTAGTGAGCGGAGGCTTTTCTTCACTATAAATTAAATCAGTAGAAACAAATACAAACACACACACACACACACACACACACACACACACACACACACGGTGGCTGGTGAAATGAACCTAGCATCTTCTTGCTGTGAGGCAACAGCGCCCTCCACCACCATCAGTGAGAAAAGTAGTCATTGATGTGGTTGAGGATTAAAGGCTCCTCCAGTCAGTTGTCCTGCCTGTAGAAGCGTTGGTGTTCTATGAAAACCTTCTAATATCCAGGGCCGATTCTAGGGGGGGGGGGGGTTTGGGGTGGGCTATGCCCACCCAAAAATTAATCTTGCCCACCCAAATTTTTTATTTTTTATTTTTTTTGTATCTCCCTTTTTGAATTCCAGGCGACCTCACTTAGGGTCGCGACCCGAAGGTTGGAGACCACTGGGTTAGTTAGGGTGTATTCACACCTATCTCGTTTGGAGCAGTTGTTCCGAAACACAGAGCATTTTCCCCCTTGGTGCGGTTCGTTTGGGGGAGTGTGAACACAGCAATCGCACTCGGATGCGGGACAAAACAATCGGACCGAGATCGCCAAGAAAGGGTGGTCTCGGTCCGCTTTAAACAAACTCTGGTGCGGTTCGTTTGTGGTGAGAACGTGATCCGACCTCGATCCACCACAACTGCAGGAAACAGTGCGCATTTTTGGATAAACCAGCTGCCGTAGTCAGCTGCGCTGTGCGTAATGGCCTGAAGAACGAGCATTTTTATCGTTTAAAAACAACATCTTTCAGATCCTGTTTTGGCGACTTGTGACTTGCATCGATAAACTTTGGGGGATTTTTGGATCATCACATCAGCAGTTTGAACTCAATCAACTTACCTCGGTCTCCATTCAATAAATGAAAACAAGTCGTGGTAATCAGAGCCAGCCTTCTTTGTGATAAGATTGTCTGGTTCAAACAGACAATCAGACTGATTGCATGTCTTCCTCGAAATGTCCGTTATTATTAAATTATTCATTAATATTTTATTCCTGACAGGACAGGTGTTCATATAGCCTATGTCTCGGCTAATCCTCGTCTCCGTGATAGCAGCCTAATAGCAGAATTTGCGATGGTCTTTGATCTTCTATCTCCAAATTCCCGATAGCCTAAATAGGCCAAATAAATACATAGGCTTACATAGGCTACATAGCCTACATTAATAAATAAATAAAGAACTTTCTCCCTCTCTCTCTCCCGATCCCTCCCTCTTTCTTTCTTTCTTTCTCTCACTCTCTCTCTCCTCGCACGGCGGACGCCCGACATAGCCTACAATGTAGGTCTAACAAAACGCATTCTTATAATCATATAGGAAAATCTCTGGGAATTATTTTTTCCATCCCGAGAGCCTATTAGCCTATCAGAGTGTCTGCTGGCCAATCCAGGAAGTTTGACAATACTATTTGGACCGTTTGATCTGTGGCTGTGTGAACACAAACGAACCAAGGCACACATGCAACAATTGTATCAATTAAGTACCTGAATCGGAACAAAGCAAACGACCTACAGGTGTGAATACACCCTTAGTTTAGGGCACCTAACAGTTGTAGTTATAGCTTTAATTTGATTTGAGAAATAAGCTCATCCAATGCAAAGAATATTATGGAGTTGATTATTTTAAACTATGGATGAAGGATTGTTATTTATTTGTTAGGGTAACAAAGTCAATCTGCTTTCAAAGTTTTAATTTCAATAAGACTAAAAGTCTTGTAAATATAGGTTTGAAGGCTAAATGGCAAATAGTTTTTAGCTATGGTTAAGTCTCACTGCACTAGTCTTTAATTTGATTTGAGAAATAAGATCATCCAATGAAAATAAATGTTATGGAGTTGATTATTTTAAACTGGATGAAGTATTTTTTATTTATTTTTAGGGTAAGTCAATCTGCTTTCAAAGTAGTTTTCTTTGTCACTTTTCAGTTTGAATTTGAATAAGACTAAACGTCTTGGAAATATAGCAATAGTTTTGTAAATAGTTAGTTTGTACATAGTTTGCTAATAGTTTTGACAATAATAATGTAAACACTGGCCTGTCACCTGAGTGAAAGTTCCTACTTACAGTTTGGTGACCCAAAACAGAATGGTGACTCCTACTGGAACAATTTGGTTCAGTGTTTATGCCTGTGTTGCTGTCTGTTGTAGTGTAAAACGACTAAAGGGAGAGCAGGTGGTTACATGAAAGTGAGTGAGAAAAGGAGAAGATACTGAATAATGACATCACAACAGTATAATCCTAATGTTAATTTAAAATTAAATATTCTTGGATGAAAGTCCAAAAAACGTCAAATTTTCTTCGGCGCTGCCCTTGCAGGCAGCACCGAGAGTCCATTCCTACCTAAAAGTACTTCCAGCGCCACTGAATATAATGCAATTTAATCCCCATCCCCAAACCCACAACCTCTGGCAACCTACCGCCAAAATTGCCCCCTACCAGCCCACCCTAGTGTGGCAGGCTAGATACGGGCCTGCTAATATCTATCTCGTATAGTCACACCTGATCTGATTTGACCAAAGAACTGACATTGAGAAGAACCAAAGGCTAATAGCTTGTTCCACTGCAACATATTATGTTTAATATTATGTGCTCTGAACATTCTGTGTAATTACCAAATTAATAATCATATTTTAAATTCCTTCGTTGCCTCCAAATCTCTGACATCAAAGTTTGTATTTTGGAGCCATTTGGACCCGTGTCTTCAAAACAATGGAGAATATCATCACCAAAGTTCATCTTCATTCAATTGAAGAGACCAGGAATGTGTGAAAACAATAGGAAGACAATGTGAGTCCTAAGTCTGATTTCAGATTAAATGACTCTATATAGACGTCCCCAAATTAAGTTTCACCACAATATCCTTATAATATTCATGTCAGCACATCATTACAAAATTCTGTCTGACCTCAGAGTCTCCAGGCTGCAGTGTCGACTCTTCAGAAGATCAGACAGGTGCTTCACTGCTGACTCCTTCAGATTGTCGTTGTTACTCAGGTCCAGCTCTCTCAGATGGGACGAGGGGTTGGACTTCAGAGCTGAGGCCAGAGAAGCAAAGCTGCTCTCTGACAAGTCGCAGCGCTCCAATCTGAATAAAGAATAAAACATGTAGATATAAAATAAAACATTCCTGTATAGAAAACCTGATTGAAACCATGTTTCATAATCCACTCAGAGCTGTGGAGGTTTTAAATATACATGTTTCTAAAATGGTGAAGTCAACTGAAAGCAGCTGAAGCTAACAAGCTGCCAGGTTCAAAAAGACATAACAAGGACAAAGCAGCACTGATTAATATTAATGACAACATGCTGCTGCTTCAATAAACAAGCAGAGACTGAAGAGTGAGTTAGTGAGTGGAGGCTTTTCTTCACTATAAAAATAAATCAGCAGAAACAAATAAAAAAAGATGAGAATGTAAATTTGTGGCTGGAGGAACAAACTTCCACTTGAAAGAGTGGCATCACTCAGCTCAACACACAGAGCTAAACTTGGACATTGTAGCCTACTTGCAAAAATATGTTTGTGTTCCTGTAGTCAGAGTTGCAGGGCCGTCAATTCCCCCGTGCCAAACACGTTTCTATTTACCAGTAGGGCTGGGCGATATGACCAAAATGGCATATCCCAATATAGGTCATTTCATATCCCGATAACGATATACATCACGATATAGCATATTTTCTGTAAATTAAATTTATAGTTTATATAAAATGACCACATGGCCATTTATGTAGCGGTTAAACCAGTTAAAATTTTGTCAATATCAAATCCCACAAAGGATACATGCATTCAGAATACAGATAAGCATGGCTATTCTTTACAACACAAACAAATGTATAATGAGTTGTAGGGCAGTAGAATGAAACACAAGAACCACACCACCAGCTAAATTTTCAACGATTACATTAGAGCAAAACGGGTAGATTAAAAGTTATTTATAGTTCAGTCCAGTTCTCTCAGTTAATTTATAAAGGAACAAAAATCCTCTACTTTGGGATTTCCATGTTACCAGTTCAGTTCACTCAACAAACATACTCCACTCTGGGATTTCCCGGTTATCTAACAAACAACTCAAGGAAAGCTATACAGTCAATGGCTATAAGCTAAAGCTAACTATCTAGCTTTAGCAAGCTAGACGTGTGGTCATGGCCGTAACTAGCTATGAGGACGGGGAGGTCCGGACCTCCCTTAATATTTCAGAGATTTTTTTTTTTTTTTTTTTTTTTATAAAACAATCTGCATGGAAAAGCATGAAAAACACGGGATCGCTTTTATTTTGAAACGAAAGGCAGGTCAGGCAGGAAGTCATCTGACGCCGCGTCCGCGGTAACTTGATTCCGAGAGAGCAGCAGCATGGTGGTGAGTGATGACTGTCTGTCTGCCTGGCGAGATAATTGAAGGTGAGCGAGCTGCGAGACAGTGAGCGAAGTGAACGACAGACAGTGAGTGACACTGACAGATTTTTTAGCAACAACCAAGAAAGTAAGTGTCTAGTCTGTCTCTTAAGTAATGTTACCTGTGTGACACGTTGGGATGCTACTGGCTAATCATGCATGATGCCAATTAGTAGGGTCATCTGTGGCACTTCCGTGACCGTGGAGAGCGAAGGTCCGTTTCTCAATGGATTTGTCATCTAGGAGGGTTAATAAACAAATTTAGCCGGGGTGTATTTTTAAAAAAGGCGGGGAAAATATTTGAGAGACCAAAATCCAAAATGGTTGCTGTGGAAATTAACTTTTTTAATGCTTTGACCTACAATGATGCACAATACATGGTTTCAGAGCTTATTCTGGTCAAGGAATACATATTTGGTGTTTATATAATGATTTGACCTATTTTTGACCTTCAAATCCAAGATGGCTGCCAATTTTGAGGCAGTTTTTTCAAAATCGTCATAGAGCCTTCATATTAGGCTTGAATGACAGGTCTTCTCATGATGAGTTGAATAATATACAGTATAAGTACACAGAAGTAATCTCTGAGGTCAATAAAGTCAATGTTTGTGTGTAAACAACAGTTGCTGATTTGCGCTTTCCCATTAAATAGGGTAGGCTACTGAGAATATGGTGTCCAGTTCATCCCATCACATTTTCATAATGAACCAAAAACAATTTTGCACTATAGCCTAACATAAAATAGTATTCTGTATGCAAAGCTAGCAAGGTTAGTTGCTTGAGCTGAATTTAAAGGTCAACTCAAAACAAACAATGAAATTAACTTTGAAATTAAAACTGAATCCTAGGCTACTAAATTTCATCAGCACACAGTAAAGGAAACTTGTCTTTGAACTCAGCTGACTGTCTAGTCCTAATCCCTGTTGTGCAATGTCCCTTTTCAGTGAAGTTTTAGTTTTTGTTAAGAGTACTTTTAATCTTGACCTTGTTGGTAGGCGACGGCCCTTTTTCAGTCAAGCATTTTCAGATTAGCTCAGTCAGTCTGTGAAGCAGTCAGTGTCAGCACTTGCGCGAGCTCGCTTTTTCTCTAACTAATGTTAACATTACACACTTTAAGACACTTTGTTTGAGGATATCAACGTTATTCACTAGTCTAAAGATAGTTCTACCATCAAGAACATATAAAACAAAAGCAAAAACAATTTTTATTTGCAGAAGTCATCATTGATATTTGGTGTTAGCTAACGTTAGGTAACGTTATTATTTTTAGCTAAAGTTAATATTATCTGTCTCCACACTTCTGTCAACTGACATATGCATTTGCTTTTGAAAATAAACAGCCTGGCTTCCTTAAGCATAACTGAAGATTAAATAGAAATATAACATGACGAATGCATGTACCGATTGGTTGGCCCATCTTCCCAGGAGGTGGTGGTGTAAACATCATCAAATTTATCAACTCCTGACCAGTCTTGGGCTTTTAATTGTAAGCTGTCCCATTTGCCTTGATTTATTGTATCGGTGGGCTTGCAAGGCTTGTCACATTTTAGGACACATTCATAGGACATTGCAAATGCATATGTCAGTTGACAGAAGTGTGGAGACAGATAATATTAACTTTAGCTAAAAATAATAACGTTACCTAACGTTAGCTAACACCAAATATCAATGATGACTTCTGCAAATAAAAAATGTTTTTGCTTTTGTTTTATATGTTCTTGATGGTAGAACTATCTTTAGACTAGTGAATAACGTTGATATCCTCAAACAAAGTTTTTTTTTTTTTTTCTTTTTTTATATATTCCCCCCCCCCGATTTTTTATCCCATTTTTATCCCCCATTAGTGCTAACGTAATTTCTTTATCCTGGTTGCTACTCCACCCTCTGCCGATCTGGGGAGAGCCGAAACTGGCTCCATGCTTCCTCCGAGACATGGGCAGTTAGCCAGCCGCTTCTTTTGACCTGACAGGGGAAGCTTCACCGGTAGGACATAGCACGTGGGAGGTTCACACTATTCCAACCAGTTCCCCTCCCTCTGAACAGGCGCCCTTAACGACCAGAGGAGGAACCACATTAGCAACCAGGATATTGCATGTTTTTGGTGAAGGGGGTTCCTATATGAAGGAAACCCCCGGGAGGCACGGGGAGAACATGCAAACTCCACACAGAAAGGCCCTTTTGACGACCCCACCCGGGCGGTGGGCACTCGAGGACATGCGGACGGGCACGCATTCCTTCAGCGTTCACATCGTCCCAGGTGGGAATTGAACCCATGACCTTCGAGCTGTGAGGCGATAGTGCTTACCACTACACCACCGTACCTCCTTTTATATCCTCAAACAAAGTGTCTTAAAGTGTGTAATGTTAACATTAGTTAGAGAAAAAGCGAGCTCGCGCAAGTGCTGACACTGACTGCTTCACAGACTGACTGAGCTAATCTGAAAATGCTTGACTGAAAAAGGGCCGTTGCCTACCAACAAGGTCAAGATTAAAAGTCCATACTCTTAACAAAAACTAAAACTTCACTGAAAAGGGACATTGCACAACAGGGATTAGGACTAGACAGTCAGCTGAGTTCAAAGACAAGTTTCCTTTACTGTGTGCTGATGAAATTTAGTAGCCTAGGATTCAGTTTTAATTTCAAAGTTAATTTCATTGTTTGTTTTGAGTTGACCTTTAAATTCAGCTCAAGCAACTAACCTTGCTAGCTTTGCATACAGAATACTATTTTATGTTAGGCTATAGTGCAAAATAGTTTTTGGTTCATTATGAAAATGTGATGGGATGAACTGGACACCATATTCTCAGTAGCCTACCCTATTTAATGGGAAACCGCAAATCAGCAACTGTTGTTTACACACAAACATTGACTTTAATGACCTCAGAGATTACTTCTGTGTACTTACTGTATATTATTCAACTCATCATGAGAAGACCTGTCATTCAAGCCTAATATGAAGGCTCTATGACGATTTTGAAAAAACTGTCTTTTAGAGCTCAAAACTGGCAGCCATCTTGGATTTGAAGGTCAAAAATAAGTCAAATCATTATATAAACACCAAATATGTATTCCTTGACCATAATAAGCTCTGAAACCATGTATTGTGCATCATTGTAGGTCAAACCATTAAAAAGTTCATTTCCACGGCAGACATTTTGGATTTTGGTCTCTCAAATATTTTCCCCGCCTTTTTTAAAAATACACCCCGGCTAAATTTGTTTATTAACCCTCCTAGATGACAAATCCATTGAGAAACGGACCTTCGCTCTCCACGGTCACGGAAGTGCCACAGATGACCCTACTAAATTGCCAAGCTCCCGAAGTCAGGTATGCAGGTGGCTATATGCATGGTTTCAGTTTCATGACCCAATAAGTAACAAAAAGAGGTGGTGTAAAGTTAAAAACAACATAATATATTTTATTTTATTTTTCAATCGTTCCTATCAGGAATAAATAAATGTCCCTCTGTATGTTTTTTTTATTATCGATGATGACTTTGTGTGTTGTGTACGGCTTGGGTTGTGTACCTGTGTTTGTAGGTGTCATTTTGATATGAATTTGGCTAAAACAGTTTATGTTTGTTAGTTACAATTATGTTGACAGGAGAGCTGAGCAGGTGGTGACATGAAAGAGAATATACTGAATAATGACATCACAACAGTATAATCCTAATGTTGATTTAAAATGATATATTACTCTAAATATGGCTAAAAAAGGGGGAAAAAACCTCTAATTTTTTTCGGCGGCGCCCTTGTGGGCGCCACCGAATCCGCCTCCCCTTGCTGGACCTCCCCTATTTCGGGACCCTGGTTACGGCCCTGCGTGTGGTTGTCGGCTCCTCCATGGATTTCATTGGGATGACAAGAGGATGAGAGGAGACATTTTGCCAGGTTTAACATTACGAGGACACACGCAAATATGGAAACACAGAATTAACACAGCGCAAATGCCTGTGTAGACTAGGCGGACGTAACTTCTTCCCGCTCTTTACGATTTGTGCCACTCAGCTTGTTGACAGAGTCTGGTGCGTGTGTGGACTGTGGACGTGAGTGTAAAAAAAACACAGAATGACGAAAGCACAGCGTCGTCCAAATGACGGACAATATTGCCATAAAGAGTGTGATTTGCAACACAACGATATAAATGATAGAGCATCATATGAAATGATGGACATTTTCTATCGTGAAAATGATATATTTCGTCATATCGCCCAGCCCTATTTACCAGTTTTATTTATATTTATTTTTTAACCAAAGGGCACGACCCAGATCTCTGTCTTTCCTCAGTGTGATTACTCACCAGCAGAGAGCAGAGAGAGTTTGAGTTTTAACAAGCCTTTAATGAAACCTCTACCTACGACATGTACAGGGCCGGCATTGGAGGGGGCCAGACCGGGCCGGGCCCCCCCATTCCCCAAACACGCCCCCCATTAAAATTTTGGTTGTTGTGGTTGCTAAAAACTTTTTTCCGTTTTTCTGTTTTAAAGTTTAAAACGGAAAACAAAAACAAAAAAATGATTCCCCCCATTTCGTTTTTTGAATTTAAAACCATTGAAAATGGGTTATACTTGAGTACCCTGACCTGGTCTATTTATGTTTAAACATTTATAATACTGAATGAATGTTTAATCCTAATGTTATTTTAAATTATCTGTCTTAACCTGTTGGCACAGGAAAATAAAATTTGAAAACATACAGACATTGTAATATAGGTGAGCACATCAATTTATTTAGGTAGAAATTAAATTTTTGATGGCACAAGGGTTTTCTGGTCCAATTTTGTTTGGCTTACTTTGACAAGGTTAAAAGCGACAAGTAACTTGCCCAGCTGTCCTCTCATAGAACACTTGCGTGGTATACGATGCGCAACACCTCGTATAAGCACATAACATAAACACCACAGCAGCACCACATTTTGGTGTTGGAATGTTGATAATATATGAATGTTTTTTTCTTCTTCCTGTGTCTGAGCTTGTTTTTGTTCTCATGAATGAAAAATTGAAAAATTAAATATGGGGGGGGGGGGGGGGGAACCCCATTCTTTGGGGTTGGGTAGCTTGCCCCCCCCCAAGACATGTACATCATGGCAGAGGACAAACACGTTTCACAAAACACAAAATCAGAACCCCCCAAAAAACTCAACAAAACAACACCAATCAAAACAACACACATCAGTCATGGACAATCATACACACTGTCAAGCCTCCTCACCCCAACTCTGTGTTAAAAAGCAGCTCTCCTTCCTTTACTTTATTGCATTTAGCAGACGCCTTTGTCCAAAGCGACTTACAACATCGCATCTCATCAGGACACACAAAAAATAGAAAGTAATTAATATAAAAACCATAAAAAACAGAAACATGCAATACAATCAATACTCAGCAGGTTGAAGATGGGCCTGAGCCTCACACAGTCTCTGAAGCAGTGACATATTGTCTCTCTCACCCCACAGAAAGGACAGCCACTGTTCACATCAGAGTTCACCACAGAGACAAAAGCATTGACTGGCAGTGCCCCATGTGGTACCCTCCACTGTAAGTCCCCGGCCTATTTTGGCAAGGGCCCCTTATACAGTGTGGTCCATGCAGGCTTGACCTCCGACCCCACCCCGAGGCTGGTCCTCCACAGGGTTTCGGCCTGCTGCTCAGCCTGTCTCTGTTGACTATTTTCACACAGAGTCTGTAGAGTCTCTTTCCTCTGACAGAATCCAGAGAGGCCCCATCCACTCCCCCTGCAGCGGAGGACCCCAACAGCTGCCTCAGGAAAGAACGACCCACTTCACCCCCTCTGTCCTCCTGTGATAATACAAACCCTGTGTCCTCTGTCCTCCTGTGATAATACAAACCCTGTGTCCTCTGTCCTCCTGTGATAATACAAACCCCGTGTCCCCTCTGTCCTGTGATAATACAAACCCTGTGTCCCCTCTGTCCTCCTGCGATAATACAACCCTGCGTCCCCTCTGTCCTCCTGTGATAATCCAAACCCCGCATCCCCTCTGTCCTCCTGTGATAATACAAACCCTGTGTCCCCTCTGTCCTCCTCCTGTGATAATACAAACCCCGTGTCCCCTCTGTCCTCCTGTGATAATACAAACCCCGCGTCCCCTCTGTCTCCCTCCTGCAACAGCTTCCAGTCCTCTGCAGTCAGGGCACTCCTGTACCGACCAAGCATCAGTCCAGCCACTCGCATCGATCTCACGCCCAGCCGCTCAGCCACCGCCCCGGCCTCAATGATGTCTTTCCCTGCAAGACCCACCAGGTGGCCCAGGGTAACCACCTTGGCTGCCTTTAGGGTAGGGCTGCACGATTATGGCAAAAATCATAATCACGATTATTTTGATTGATATTGAGATCACGATTATTTAACACGATTACTCATTGACATTGAGAACATCATGAATTTATTGAACATTTACACTGGCTTTTTATTTAACACGTTCACTGCCGTTGACGAGATATCTCATCTTAAAAAAAAAACGGTTGACTGCCGTTGACGAGATATCTCGTCTTAAATTTTATTTTTATTTTTTTGACGGTGGGACGTCGATCAACCCCTTTTACATCTCATATTAAAATATGGGAGGTGTTGAATGTGTATAATCTATTTTACCGACCCACTAAGTGGCGACAGTGCTCTCCAGACGAGAGAAAGCCAAGCAAAAACAGCCGCGTGAGGAAGCCATTCTCATGAAAATGGATTGGCGAAAACGCTTTCGCTTTCGCGCAGGGAGCTGGCAGTGGGGGATTGCAAATTTGCATAATAGATTACGGGTGGAACACACTTTGAAACACGCAGCATAAATAAGACCAGAATCGCAAAAGCTTCATCAAAGCTCTCAACCGAAACCCCAAGAAACGAGCGAGCCCATCCAGACTCGCCCAAAGAGCGGCCGCCAGCAGACAGGCAGCAGCAGCAGCAGCAACTCGCTTGTGACACGCCCGCTGCAGAGCCAGGGAGGCAGGAGAAGAACACACACGGAGGTTTGAAGGAGAGGGGGGTTTCCTGCTGTTATGGAGGAAATTACTGTTCAAAACTATTGTTTAGATGTCTGACGTCTTACTGATGCCAAAAATGAATGGTTAAAGTGACTGTTCTATCGAATTTCACAAAAAGGCATTTTTCTCAGCTTAAATTTTCAGACGCTGAAACCATGCTGTATTCAAGTGCTAATGCCTACATAACTACTAACTCTACAAACTAACTCTTTTAGACAGAGAAAGCACACATTCTATTAGTTCTTTTGAGATATTTTGTGTTCACAAAATCTTAGCAGAAAATAATCCTCGGCTGTTGAAAGATGAGCCAGAATCCTCAAAAAAAAAACTTGGCAGAAGCTACCTACAGTAAAAAAAAAAAAACGGCTGGCAGTGAATGTGTTAACATTGGATGTCTTTGGATTTTAGATATAATTGAAAATAAATAAGTGAAAATAAATAATAAAAGTGCAAAGATTTAGAAATAAAATAAAAACTAAAATAAATATACAGTATATGTAGGCCTACTATGTTGCAGTGAACTGCCACAACCAACTGCAACTATGAATCTACATTCAATATGTTGGTAAACATCTGAACTAGTAGTCCTTAAACCTCAAAACTAACCAAATGAGAACGCTAGTAACGTTCGTTTACATTACATTAAATTACTCATTTAGCAGATGCTTTTATCCAAAGCGACTTATGTCGTTTAGGTTCATAATAGGCTATTGTTAATGTTTATCTGTGAGCTCGTTAGCTGTTGAATATGCGGTCGCATTGTAAAGAGTGTCCTGAATCGATGACTGTATGCGGTGGCAGTATTAACTGGATGGGGCTTTGTATTTTTGTTTTTTTTTGCGTTTATTGCTTGGTCATAGACCACTTTGTGAGTGGATTTCAAGTGATTAAAGAAAGAGGGAGAGGTCGTGTTGCGGGGTGCAGCCGCGACCGCGCATATCTTGCACTGTTTGTTCCAAGTCTGTGGCTGTGATTGACAAGTGGGTCAAAACTCGCATCGCAATTCCGTGCTGTATATTCGCATCGCTCTTGATGTGTGGACCTTTAAACTCGGCGAAACCATAGTGTTTCCACCCCACATACGTTGTTTTACCTCTCTTCTCGACCAGCGGCTCTCTTTCTGTGACTTCTCTCATCTTATTCTTGTGCTACCACGGAAATAAGCGGGGAGGAGAAACGTGCAGTGGCAGTCATTCCCAACTCGAGCGGTGTGTGTGTGTGTTTTGGGCTTTGGGGGAGGGGCCGAGCACACCGCTGCAAAGGAAGGGGTGCGCTTGATTTACAACACAAGACAGAACGAGAGTGACAAGAGCCGCAAAATCGTTGTATGTCGATTATCTTGTTTTCATAATCGTGGACAGCCCAAATCGTAATCATGATTAAAATTCGATTAATCGCCCAGCCCTACTTTAGGGTCCCACAAAGTCCTGGTGTGGCTGCTGTGGTGATGTCCAGCCTCGCCCCAAAAACCAGAGGCTCCTCCAGCAGCCACTCCACCGAGCTGAGAGGTGTCGCTCTCAGCACCTTCATCAGTCGTCATACACTTAGCAGACCTCTATAAAAGGGCGCAACATCATTGAGTGACAGTGTGTTGGGATTCACAAAGACAAGTGACAAGCCCAGACCTCCCTCCTGTTTTAAGAGTGTCTCTGCAACCTGCCTCCATACCGCCCAGTCTTTCACATCAAGTCATTTCTGGATCCACTGGAGTCTAAAAGCTGCTGTTCTACTGGACAGGTGTATTAGCTCTTGACCAACCTCCTCCCTTGGTAAATACAGAAGACTTTGTGGGATCCAGTGATAACCTCCCCAGAAAACATCAAGCAGGTGTCATGGCAACTGGGCAGGTCTGCCCTCCTTGTGCCTTTAATGCTCTATCAGTGCAGGTATATTAGGTTGGAGCTGTGAGCTGCTCCAGGAGGTGTGGGTGTAGCCAATCAGGAGGATTGCCGTCAGCTAGGTCCTCATCAGCTGGAGGCCTTTAAATATGTGGTAGGACCTCCATTCAGTGTCTGCTTGTAGTACCGTATGGTCAGTACGAACGCCTGCCAAGAAATTCTGAACCTTTTTGCAAGG
This sequence comes from Poromitra crassiceps, assembly GCF_964638095.1. Classification (NCBI taxonomy): domain Eukaryota; kingdom Metazoa; phylum Chordata; class Actinopteri; order Beryciformes; family Melamphaidae; genus Poromitra; species Poromitra crassiceps. The sequence goes on from NW_028152120.1 coordinate 247,981, forward strand.
ACAACTATTACTTTATGCTTAATCTCTCAGAGCCGAGCCACAGCTCCACCTGGACTGTCACAGCTGAGCCACTGCAGCATCTGGACTGCCACAGCTAAGCCACTGCTCCACCTGGACTGCCACAGCTGAGCCACAGCACCACCTGGACTGTCACAGCTAAGCCACAGCACCACCTGGACTGCCACAGCTAAGCCACAGCACCATCTGGACTGCCACAGCTGAGCCACAGCTCCACCTGGACTGCCATCGGAGCCTCTGCTCATTTTGGACCTAAAGACTGCACATTCTCAGTGTACCTGAATTAAGGCTCTATCTAAGTTTTCAGAGAGAGAGAGAGAGAGAGAGAGAGAGAGAGAGAGAGAGATTTCAACCTATATTTGCATTTGCAAGTATTTGTTGGTCTGGTAAACTTTTCAAATTCACCATAGAAAAAAGAAAGTGATGGAGACATTTGGAACAGACCCATAACATCTAATTATGTTCAAACAAAATAAAAGCATGGATGAGGCTTCAGGTACCAGGGGAGAACAACGGATGTGCAGGACCCCATCATGCCTGTGTTCACCTTAGACCCGACACACACACACACACACACACACACACACACACACACACACACACACACACACACGAACGAAATGAACCCTATCTGACCTCAGAGTCTCCAATCTGCAGTGTGGACTCTCGAGAAGATCAGACAGATGCTTCACTGCTGACTTCTTCAGCTCGTTGCGATTCAGGTTCAGCTCTCTCAGATGGGAGGAGGGGTTGGACTTCAGAGCTGAGGTCAGAGAAGCACAGCTGCTCTCTGACAACCTGCAGCGCACCAATCTGAATAAAGAATAAAAGATGTAGATATAAAATAAAACATTCCTGTATAGAAAAGCTGATTGAAACCATGTTTCATAATCCACTCAGAGTTGTGGAGGTATAAATATACATGTTTCTAAAATGGTGAAGTCAACTGAAAGCAGCTGAAGCCAACAGGCTGCCAGGTTCAAAAAGACATAACAAGGACAAAGCAGCACTCATTCATATGAATGACAACATGCTGCTGCTTCAATAAACAAGCAGAGACTGAAGAGTGAGTTAGAGAGTGGAGGCTTTTCTTCACTATAAAATACATCAGCAGAAACAAATAAAAAAAGACGAGAATGTAAATTTGTGGCTGGTGGAACAAACTTCCACTTGAAAGAGTGGCATCACTCAGCTCAACACACAGAGCTAAACTTGGACATTGTAGCCTACTTGCAAAAATATGTTTGTGTCCCTGTAGTCAGAATTTCAGGGCCGTCAATTCCCCGTGCCAAACACATTTCTATTTACCAGTTTTATTTATTTTTACTTTTTTAACCAAAGGGCACGACCCAGATCTCTGTCTTTCCTCAGTGTGATTACTCACCAGCAGAGGGCAGGAGAGTTTGAGTTTTAACAAGCCTTTAATGACACCTCTACCTAAGACATGTACATCATGGCAGAGGACAAACAAGTTTCACAAAACACAAAATCATAACCAATGGAACCCCCGCAAAAAACTCAACAAAACAACACCAATCAAAACAAAACACATCAGTCATGGACAATCATACACACTGTCAAGCCCTCCTCATCCCAGCTGTGTGTTAAAAAGCAGCTCTCCTCCCTCCAGCCTGCACACAGCTTCCCCCAGACATCAGCTGATCTGAAATAGGGATGGGCGGGAGTACTCGGGTACTCGAGTACTCGTTCATAACGTCAGTACTCGAGTAATGTTTCCGCTGCTTGGGTACTCGCCCCACCCCTCACCCCTTTAAAAATGGTACGCACACATTGTCATGTGGATCAGGCAGCATGGCTGTGTTTCAGACAGGCATAACTGCACGGGCGTCAAGTCAGCCAGAATGCAAAAGTATGTCATCTGCTTTAGGGCTTTCAAAATAAAACCCTTATTCTAACATTGGCATTCATATTAATTTTGAGTAATGCCTTACAGCCACAGTTTCACTCGTAATCTTAACATCACGAGTATTTTGATACAAGGTTTGTTGCTTTGTTTGTTGAAATACCTTTTTCTCATCCAACGTGCATCAATAAGCTATTTACTTTTGTTTAAGTACTATTATTTTGAAAGTTTTAACAGGAAGTTTCCCAGCTCATCATGAAAATTGACTGGTGGAGATGCGCTCCCGTTAACGACACGAGACGGACGCACGCTTCTCCACAACGCACCCCCGATAAAACTCATTGAAAATGTGGCGCTAGTTTACTGACTACACTGTCGTCGTCCCATAACGTTAGCCACAAGAAATGTGGAGAACGAATCACTTTATTGCTTCATGTCGATCACTATTTAGCTGCAGCTAACGTTATGGTCACTGGTCAGTTTTCACTTTTTGGCAGAACACCGGACCTTGTAATCCGTGGATTTACGTTACTGTACTGATCATGAAGCAGAATGGATTGTACCGGGCATGTAGGCCTATTGGAAATGAGCCTTCTTCGCTTGTTTCACAAGTCTGCTCGGACGACGCAGCGCTAACCAATGCTGCCATCCAACCACCGGAGATCTGAGGTAGGGACAACAGCTGCAGCTAACGTCACCTAATTGTCCCTTTCCTCACAAAAAGTGCTACAGGTTGTGTTTTTTCCATGCAAAAATGCAAACGCTATGTGTGAACAGCCCCATGCACAGCAGATTACCCCTGCTCCGTCATTACCATAGTAATAGATATTCGAAATGAACTGCTTAACATAGCCAAACTTGGGTTAAGCGTGTGTTTCCACACGGACCCCCAAAGACCCCCTACCCCCCCCCCCCCCACACACACACACAGCGAGTACCCGATTACTCGTTCTCCTTTTGGAGATGCAGGGATGGAATTCTATTCAAATGCGAAATGTACTGGCCGGGGGGGGAGGTGTAATTATGTGTGAAGTGGGAAGGACGCAATGGTCTCTCCCCAGATCGGCAGAGGGGTTGGAGCAGCGACCGGGGCAAGTAACAGGGGAGAAGATGGGGGGGGGGGGGACATAATGTAAAGAGAACATACCCCAGCAAACATTTTCACGTATAACGACCGTCTGCTGCACGTCAAACCACTACATCTAGTCAGGGTCTAATTATATATCCTAAATGGAAATCTTAGCGACGTAATTCCTCTACTTCCCCACAACGAAAGAAAAAAGATAGCGTCTTATCCATTAGGCCACGGAATTAGTTACAAATACTACGGATTTGGTCATATATAGAGATACTTAACATTGAGCACTTGGCATTCTGACATGACATGTTGCATTGATAGGCTAGCTGCCTCGCTAATTCTGTTTCATGATTTCAACCAGCGATGAGACAGGTATATTTATATAATTTACGATAATGTAACCAACGTGACTTTAGCAGACAGCATAGCACATTCAAAACCCACAACACTGCGTTTAGTTACGGCAAGAGAAATGGGACAATACCACAGGATTCAGGAAGTTTGTGATAAATACAAGCCCATAGCAAGAGACACTGCACTTATATGACATAAACGTGTTTCCATATTAAAAAAAGAAAAGGGCGTTCAATAAAAGTCGTCATTGCAGGTGGAGTACACTGTGACTATCTGATCACATAACAGGTAAATTGTCAATCAAATGTCATTTTATTCAACAAATACACAAAAGACACCTACATGTGGTGTTTTCAAAGCAATATGAGATCAATATTTTTTGTTTTGAAGTGACAGTCTAAACGTTACTTTGGAGGAACGTGGAGAGAACGTCAGACTTAGATGGTAGATGCCAAACCACAATTCTATCGTCTGGTGACGATGGTCAAGACGATGTTTGCTGGGACGGTAATGTTAATTTCCATATGCACATAACTGCACATGTACAGTGTCTGTCTCTCTGTCTGTCCGTTCGCCCGCCCTTCCGTCCGTTCATCTGTCTGTCTGCCTATCTACTGTATCTATCTCTTTGATCTCTCTCTGTGTCTAATACAGGGCATTTTTGTCATGTTCGTAATTCATACCCATAATATCACATATCATTATTAGTCATGTCTCAACAACAATATCAAACAATATCTATCTATCTATCTATCTATCTATCTATAGATATCAATCTTATTCACTTCAGAATGTCCCCTTGCAACCTCTGCTGAGAGAAAAAGAGCATTGCATGCTTGGAGAATGTCCCCTTGCGACCTCTGCTGAGAGAAAAAGAGCATTGCATCCTTGGAAAAATATTTTTTTTGCAATTACATAGGAATATATCTTATCCCGGTCTGATTTTGAAAATGTATGAACGCAGGGTGGTACAACAGACATATTTAGGAAAGTCAAGAAAGTAGGGATTTGGAACTCGATCGAGTGCAAAGATATATTTTATTTTAACTCACAGGGGTCACGTGACCCCTTTGACGGCCTTTCTAGTGTTAAATTGGTTAAAATGCCCATCCCTACTCTGAAACACTCCCATGTCCTGCATCCTTTTGTAGTTCTCAAAGTCTATGGTTACTCTCACCCTAACCAGAGCCTTCAACAAGACTACAAGGCCTACTTAGACGTCTGCATCTATTTCCTCTTCCTGCTAAGACACACAGCCATCTTTGCTGCCCCAACAATACATTTACAATATGCCCCATCCTCTGTTTGCTCTCTCTACACTGGAAACTGAAGATAAAGACAGAAAGAGTAAAAACAGCAGCAAGAAAAGTAAAGAAAGAAGTCAGCAGGTTGAAGAGAGGCCTGAGCCTCACACAGTCTCTGAAGCAGTGACATATTGTCTCTCTCACCCCACAGAAAGGACAGCCACTGTTCACATCAGAGTTTACCACAGAGACAAAAGCATTGACTGGCAGTGCCCCATGTAGTACCCTCCACTGTAAGTCCTCCTGTGATAATCCAAACCCTGTGTCCCCTCTGTCCTCCTGTGATAATACAAACCCTGTGTCCCCTCTGTCCCCCTCCTGTGATAATCCAAACCCTGTGTCCCTCTGTCCTCCTGTGATAATACAAACCCTGTGTCCCCTCTGTCCTCCTCCTGTGATAATACACTGTGTCCCCTCTGTCCTCCTGTGATAATACAAACCCTGTGTCCCCTCTGTCCCCCTCCTGTGATAATACAAACCCTGTGTCCCCTCTGTCCTACTGTGATAATACAAACCCTGTGTCCCCTCTGTCCTCCTGTGATAATACAAACCCTGTGTCCCCTCTGTCCTCCTGTGATAATACAAACCCTACGTGCCCTCTGTCCTCCTCCTGTCATAACACAAACCCTGTGTCCCCTTTGTCCTCCTCCTGTGACAATACAAACCCTGTGTCCCCTCTGTCCCCCTCCTGTGATAATACAAACCCTGTGTCCCCTCTGTCCTACTGTGATAATACAAACCCTGTGTCCCCTCTGTCCTCCTGTGATAATACAAACCCTTTGTCCCCTCTGTCCTCCTGTGATAATACAAACCCTGTGTCCCCTCTGTCCTCCTGTGATAATACAAACCCTACGTGCCCTCTGTCCTCCTCCTGTCATAACACAAACCCTGTGTCCCCTCTGTCCTCCTCCTGTGATAATACAAACCCGCGTCCCCTCTGTCCTCCTCCTGTGATAATACAAACCCTGTGTCCCCTCTGTCCTCCTGTGATAATACAAACCCTGTGTCCCCTCTGTCCTCCTACTGTGATAATACAAACCCCGTGTCCCCTCTGTCCTCCTCCTGTCATAATACAAACCCTGTGTCCCCTCTGTCCTCCTGTGATAATACAACCATGTGTCCCCTCTGTCCTCCTGTGATAATCCAAACCCCGCGTCCCCTCTGTCCTCCTGTGATAATACAAACCCCGTGTCCCCTCTGTCCTCCTCCTGTGATAATACAAACCCCGTGTCCCCTCTGTCCTCCTGTGATAATACAAACCCCGCGTCCCCTCTGTCCTCCTCCTGCAACAGCTTCCAGTCCTCTGCAGTCAGGGCGCTCCTGTACCGACCAAGCATCAGTCCAGCAACTCACATCGATCTCACGCCCAGCCGCTCAGCCACCGCCCCGGCCTCAATGATGTCTTTCCCTGCAAGACCCACCAGGTGGCCCAGGGTAACCACCATGGCTGCTTTTAGGGTCCCACAAAGTGCTGGTGTGGCTGCTGTGGTGATGTCCAGCTTCACCCCAAAAACCAGAGGCTCCTCCAGCAGCCACTCCACCGAGCTGAGAGGTGTCGCTCTCAGCACCTTCATCAGTCATCATACTCTTAGCAGACCTCTATAAAAGGGTGCAACATCATTGAGTGACAGTGTGTTAGGATTCACAAAGAAAAGTGACAAGCCCAGACCTCCACCTGTTTTAAGAGTGTCTCTGCAACCTGCCTCCATACCGCCCAGCCTTTCACATCAAGTCATTTCTGGATCCACTGGAGTCTAAAAGCTGCTGTTCTACTGGACAGGTGTATTAGCTCTTGACCAACCTCCTCCCTTAGTAAATACAGAAGACTTTGTGGGATCCAGTGAGAACCTCCCCAGAAAACATCAAGCAGGTGTCATGGCATCTGGGCAGGTCTGCCATCCTTGTGCCTTTAATGCTCTATCAGTGCAGGTCTATTAGGCTGGAGCTGTGAGCTGCTCCAGGAGGTGTGGGTGTAGCCAATCAGGAGGATTGCCGTCAGCTAGGTCCTCATCAGCTAGAGGCCTTTAAATATGTGGCAGGACCTCAATTCAGTGTCTGCTTGTAGTACCGTATGGTCAGTACGAACGCCTGCCAAGAAATTCTGAACCTTTTTGCAAGGACAACTATTACTTTGTGCTTCATCTCTCAGAGCCGAGCCACAGCTCCACCTGGACTGTCACAGCTGAGCCACTGCAGCATCTGGACTGCCACAGCTAAGCCACAGCTCCACCTGGACTGCCACAGCTAAGCCACAGCACCATCTGGACTGCCATCGGAGCCTCTGCTCATTTTGGACCTAAAGACTGCACATTCTCAGTGTACCTGAATTAAGGCTCTATCTAAGTTTTCAGAGAGAGAGAGAGAGAGAGAGAGAGAGAGAGAAAGAGAGAGACAGAGAGAGAGAGAGAGAGAGAGAGAGAGAGAGCCTAGAAAGCGATTTCAACCTATATTTGCATTTGCATGTATTTGTTGGTCTGGTAAACTTTTCAAATTCACCATAGAAAAAAGAAAGTGATAGAGACAGGCAGTTTGGAACAGACCCATAACATCTAATTATGTTCAAACAAATGTGACCTGCTCTGACAAAATCAGTCACATTGACCCCAAAACACATTTTGAGTTGTATACACTGTTGTAAAGAGGAGAATCTCAGCTTTCTGGGGATATCAAAATTATCTTTGTAGTCCAACAATTGAGGGAGATACACCCCTTTATGTCGCAACTGTTTCCAAACTGTGTTTTTGAGAAAAACGCCCTCAAAGTTTGACATTAATTCTGAGACATAAACATCTTTTCTTGAAGTTGTCTGCATGTGCATGCCCACACACCAGGTGGGATTGGGCTGAAATTTTGTATGGCACTGTGTTATGATCCTGGGAAGGTAATGGCAATGTCATGGAAACCACCTGGAAAGTCCTTTAAACCACCTGGAAAGTCCTGGAAACTACCTGGAAAGCACTGGAAAGTCTTGGAAACCACCTCCCCAGGTTGGATTTGGCTGTAAATTTGTATGCCAGTGTGTCATGATCCGTGGAAGGTCATGAGCAGGTCATGCAAACCACCTTGAAAGTCCTGGAAACCACCTGGAAAGTCCTGGAAACTACTTGGAAAGTCCTGGAAAGTCCTGGAAACCACTTCCCCAAGTTAAATTTGGCTGTAAATTTGTATGGCAGTGTGTTATGATGCAGGTAAGGTCATGGGAAGGTCATGGAAACCACCTTGAAAGTCCTGGAAACCACCTGGAAAGTCATGGAATCTACTTGTAAAGTCTGGAAACCACCTTTGGTTGGAGTGGGCTGTACATTTGCATGGTGGTGTGTTATGATCTGGGGTAGGTCATGGTAAGGTCCTGGAAACCACTTAGAAAATCCTGGAAACTGGACTTTCTGAATTTAAGACCTCAAATTAAGTTTATCTATTTCATTCATTGATTTAATTTACAGCATTTCAAATGAGCCATCATATCAAATCTGGCAAATGTATTTTCTAATATTAGATTAGAAAATAAATTTGCCAGATTTGATGGGACTTTCCCTATAAACCACGACCACTGTGCATGTACTGTATGTGTAGAAATCTGTGTAAGCCCAAAAAAGCTCTACGCCCAAATTAACACTACATTAACACTGGTCTTCTATTCGAATATATAGATAGATAGATACTTTTGTTGGTTAAACAGGTACACATGACTTCAGATTCAGATTCAGGTATCTTTATATGCCATTGTGCAAGACACATAGGAATTTGTTTTGACATTGACAGTGTTCGCATTCGTTACTCTTTTTCACATATACCAACAAGACAACAACATAAAACATAGCACAGTGCAGGAGGTATAGCAATAAAGTGCAGAGTTAGGGATCATAGTGCAAAAAGTGCAGTGACACTGCCTAGGGGGCAGGGGTGGGAGGGAACCCAGAGGCATTTAGCAGCCTGGCGGCTGAGGGGAAAAAGCTTAGTCTATGGCGGACCTTTGTAGCCTTCGGCAGCCGCAACCGTCTCCCAGAGGGGAGCAGGGTGAGGAGGCCGTGGCCAGGGTGGGAGGGGTCGGCCATGATCTTTCTCCCTCTCCTCAAAGCCCTGGAGTCATACAGGGATTTGAGGGAGGGCAGAGGACGGCCAATCACCCTCTCCGCAGAGCGTATCACCCGCTGCAACTTGACGAGATCTTTTGCAGCTGCAGCAGGGAACCAGGTGATGATGGAGTGTGTGAGGATGGACTCAATGATGGCTGTGTAGAATCGAGCCATCATAGTTCTTGATAGTCTGAACTTCCTCAGCTGCCTGAGGAAATACATCCTCTTCTGGGCCTTCTTTAGGAGGGCCATGATGTTGAGATCCCACTTCAGGTCCCGAGAGAGGATCATGCCCAGGAACCGACATGACTCTACTGGGGTCACCTGAGTGCCTCCCAGTATGATGGGAGGGGGCGGGGCTGCGTTCCTCCTGAAGTCCACCACCATCTCCACTGTCTTTAGAGCATTCAGCTCTAAGTTGTTGTTGCTGCACCAACTCTGTAGCCGCTCGATCTCCCTCCTGTAGGCCGACTCGTCCCCATTGGAGATGAGGCCTACCAGGGTGGTATCATCCGCAAATTTCAGGAGTTTGACGGATGGGTGGAGGGAAACACAGCTGTCTCTCAGCTGTCATCTCAGTACATCTCAGTGGATATCATGACAAAGTAGCCTATATAAAGGCATCTAATAGACCAGCTAGAACAGTCTGGTGAATTCAGAAAATGGCATCACTTTACTGTAATGCAGCCTTTAACCCCAGGGAAATATTCATGTATAAGAATATTTGAGTAGGCTACATAGAAAAGCGGTATATAAGTCCTATCAATTATTATTATTATTATTATTATTATTATTATTATTATTATTATTATTATTATTATTATCAATACCAACTGTTCTGTAACACCCAACTGACAGAAGATCCTCTGACGCCCCACCCACATTATTTTTTGTAATTAGGGCTACATTAATGCAGGCTAATAATTGTAGTAATGTAGTAATAATTGTAATTGTTGTAATAATTATTACAAATAACAGCAACAAAGAATCTATAGCGGACCCGTTTCTGCTCTGGAGTAGAGACAGAGAGACAGACAGCTGAAACTAACCTAGGCTATGAGGCAAATAATCTGAAATTAGCTCAGTCTAATGCCAGTTCAATTCAGGCAGTGAATTGAATTTAAAAGTCAAGCAACATTATCATGCAGATTACTGACTAGTATTAGTCTATCAATCTGACAGACAGACAGGCAGACAGACAGACTTTCACTGGATGCAGAAATTACGCAGCTGCTCTCTCCCTCTCCCCCTTGCAAGGGGAGAGAGAGAGAGAGAGACGGCAGAGACGGGTTGCCATGTTCGTTATCATAACCCCCGAAGAGGCATATTTTTAAGAGGGTAAAACGTTACATAAACAGCCTAAACTAGTCTAAAATAACAAACCAATAACACAACTCCACAATACAACCCTGACAAACTTTAGAAACAGCGTTTTAAATCCTAGAGTAGTCTATAATATAGCCTACCATTTGCAAGTACTTACAAACCCGTTTAACTGGCAACGTGAGGAGGGCTGCACCGCTGCACGTGCAGGCAGAGTGAGAAGCAGAGAGCAGCAGGCTCTGTCAGCGCAGTATACTTTCACTTTTGACTTCAACTTCAAGAGCTTCAAAAGTATATTTAGCGGTCAAATTTCACAATAATCTTTACAGAGAATGAAAGCCAAGGCTTTATTTTACTATAATCTGATGAAACCCCAAAACAGGAGAAATAAATATTTTCTGATAAAATCGCATTTTCTAGACAAACAGCCAGCGCGACAAGCGACTGATTTGGTCAGAGCAGGTTACAAATAAAAGCATGATGAGGCTTCAGGTACCAGGGGAGAACAACGGATGTGCAGGACCCCATCATGCCTGTGTTCACCTTAGGCCCCCAAAACACTAAGTCCAGCACAACACACACACACACACACACACACACACACACACACACACACACACACACACACACACACACACAAGCACGCGCACACACACACACACACACACACACACACACAAGCACGCACACACACACACACACACACACACACACACAGAAGCAGGCACACACACACACACACACACGCACACACACACCCACCCACACACACACACGCACACACACACACACAAGCACACACACACACACACAGAAGCACGCACGCACACACACACACACACACACACACACACACACACGCGCACACACACACACACACACACACACACACACACACACACATGTGAAATGAACCCTATCTGACCTCAGAGTATCCAGGCTGCAGTGTGGACTCTCAAGAAGATCAGACAGGTGCTTCACTGCTGACTCCTCCAGCTCGTTGTGACTCAGGTCCAGCTCTCTCAGATGGGAGGAGGGGTTGGAATTCAGAGCTGAGGCCAGAGAAGCACAGCTGCTCTCTGATAAGTCGCAGTACACCAATCTGAATAAAGAAAAAAACATGTAGATATAAAATAAAACATTCCTGTATAGAAAACCTGGTTGAAACCATGTTTCATAATCCACTCAGAGCTGTGGAGGTTTTAAATGTACATGTTTCTAAAATGGTGAAGTCAACTGAAAGCAGCTGGAGCCAACAGGCTGCCAGGTTCAAAAATACATAACAAGGACAAACCAGCACTCATTCATATGAATGACAACATGCTGCTGCTTCAATAAACAAGCAGAGACTGAAGAGTGAGTTAGTGAGTGGAGGCTTTTCTTCACTATAAAATAAATCAACAGAAACAAATAAAAAAAGATGAGAATGTAAATTTGTGGCTGGTGGAACAAACTTCCACTTGAAAGAGTGGCATCACTCAGCTCAACACACAGAGCTAAACTTGGACATTGTAGCCTACTTGTAAAAATATGTTTATGTCCCTGTAATCAGAGTTTCAGGGCTGTCAATTCCCCGTGCCAAACACGTTTCTATTTACCAGTTTTTTTGTTTTGTTTTTTTTAACCAAAGGGCACGACACAGATCTCTGTCTTTCCTCTGTGTGATTACTCACCAGCAGAGGGCAGGAGAGTTTGAGTTTTAACAAGCCTTTAATGAAACCTCTACCTAAGACATGTACATCATGGCAGAGGACAAACAAGTTTCACAAAACACAAAATCAGAACCAATGCAACCCCCCCAAAAAACTCAACAAAACAACACCAATCAAAACAAAACACATCAGTCATGGACAATCATACACATTGTCAAGCCATCCTCATCCCCGCTGTGTGTTAAAAAGCAGCTGTCCTCCCTCCAGCCTGCACACAGCTTCCCCCAGACACCAGCTGCTCTGAAACACTCCCATGTCCTGCATCCTTTTGTAGTTCTCAAAGTCTATCGTTACTCTCAGCCTAACCAGAGCCTTCAACAAGACTACAAGGCCTACTTAGACTTCTGCATCTATTTCCTCTTCCTGCTAAGACACACAGCCATCTTTGCTGCCCCAGCAAGACATTTACAATATGCCCCATCCTCTGTTTGCTCGTGCTACACTGGAAACTGAAAATAAAGACAGAAAAAGTCAAAACAGCAGCAAGAAAATTAAAGAAAGAAGTCAACATGTTGAAGAGAGGCCTGAGCCTCACACAGTCTCTGAAGCAGTGACATATTGTCTCTCTCGCCCCACAGAAAGGACAGCCACTGTTCACATCAGAGTTCACCACAGAGACAAAAGCATTGACTGGCAGTGCCCCATGTAGTACCCTCCACTGTAAGTCCCTGGACTATTTTGGCAAGGGCCCCTTATACAGTGTGGTCCATGCAGGCTTGACCTCCGACCCCACCCCGAGGCTGGTCCTCCACGGGGTGTCGGCCTGCTGCTCAGCCTGTCTCTGTTGACTATTTTCACACAAAGTCTGTAGAGTCTCTTTCCTCTGACAGAGTCCAAACAGGCCTCTCTCCACTCCCCTGTGGTGGAGGACCCCAACAGCAACACTCTGTCCTCCTGTGATAATACAAACCCTGTGTCCCCTCGGTCCTCCTGTGAAACCCTGTGTCCCCTCTATCCCCTCCTGTGATAATACAAACCCTGTGTCCCCTCTGTCCCCCTGTGAAGATCCAAACCTCGTGTCCCCTCTGTCCCCCTCCTGTGATAATCCAAACCCTGCGTCCCCCTCTGTCCCCCTCCTGTGATAATACAAACCCTGTGTCCCCTCTGTCCCCCTCCTGTGATAATACAAACCCTGCGTCCCCTCTGTCCCCCTCCTGTGATAATCCAAACGTGGTGTCACCTCTGTCCTCCTCCTGTGATAATACAAACCCTGTGTCACCTCTGTCCTCCTCCTGTGATAATACAAACCCTGTGTCCCCTCTGTCCTCCTGTGATAATCCAAACCCTGAGCCCCCTCCGTCTTCCTCCTGTGATAATACAAACCCTGTGTCCCCTCTGTCCCCCTCCTGTGATAATACAAACCCTGTGTCCCCTCTGTCCTCCTCCTGTGATAATGCAAACCCCATATCCCCTCTGTCCCCCTCCTCCATCAGCTTCCAGTCCTCTGCAGTCAGGGCACTCCTGTACCGACCAAGCATCAGTCCAGCCACTCACATCGATCTCACGCCCAGCCGCTCAGCCACCGCCCCGGCCTCAATGATGTCTTTCCCTGCAAGACCCACCAGGTGCCCCAGGGTAACCACCTTGGCTGCCTTTAGGGTCCCACAAAGTCCTGGTGTGGCTGCTGTGGTGATGTCCAGCCTCGCCCCAAAAACCAGAGGCTCCTCCAGCAGCCACTCCACCGAGCTGAGAGGTGTCGCTCTCAGCACCTTCATCAGTCATCATACTCTTAGCAGACAATAATAAACAAGCAGAGACTGAAGAGTGAGTTAGTGAGTGGAGGCTTTTCTTCACTATAAAATAAATCAGCAGAAACAAACAAAAAAAGATGAGAATGTAAACGTGTGGCTGGTGGAACAAACTTCCACTTGAAAGAAGTGGCACCACTCAGCTCAACACAGAGCTAAACTTGGACATTGTAGCCTACTTGCAAAAAGATGTTTGTGTTCCTGTAATCAGAATTTCAGGCTTGTCAATTCCCCCGTGCCAAACATGTTTCTATTTACCAGTTTTATTTTTTTATTTTTTTAACCAAAGGGCACGACCCAGATCTCTGTCTTTCCTCTGTGTGATTACTCACCAGCAGAGGGCAGGACAGTTTGAGTTCATACACATTGTCAAGCCCTCCTCATCCCAGCTGTGTGTTAAAAAGCAGCTCTCCTCCCTCCAGCCTGCACACAGCTTCCCCCAGACACCACCTGCTCTGAAACACTCCCATGTCCTGCATCCTTTTGTAGTTCTCAAAGTCTATGGTTACTCTCACCCTAACCAGAGCCTTCAACAAGACTACAAGGCCTACTTGGACGTCTGCATCT